>NW_027286841.1:3832500-3907130 GCF_022747635.1 Hetaerina americana | reverse complement strand
GAGGCCCTGCGCCGGGACGGATACCCAGAAGCGGGTGCTTTCCCTCGGGTGCAAACCCAGGGGGGACTACCGAGGGGCAGAGGCGCAATGGGGGAAGAAGGGGTGGGGGAACACGGTGACATCATAATTGTTATTACGTATTATGGATGGGATCCCTTTCATTCATTATTGCATTTTTTCTGACGGCGGTATTGTTTTTTTCCGCCTGGGCGTAGCCACGGATGAGTGATGGCGAGTGGCTTCGGGAAGCGGCGGAGAAGGAAGCGAAGGCGGGGGTGGGGGAGTTGGCCCATCGACGACGCGGAAACACTTGGCCGAAGACACACCGAGACCTGAATGTTACCCCAAGGAAATTGGAAATAACACAATATCAGGCGTAACATGGCGTCAATGTTTCATGATGAATTTAGACACTTAGCCTCTCCTCTTACAGTATTTTCATTTAGACCTACTTCAGTGTAACATCTTCAGGGCCTGAAGATTTGACGCTGTAACGAAACCTAGGTCGTAATAAAAATACATAGTGGAATATAACGGTGTCTTCCTTCACCGAGGGTAGAGCAGGTCGGGCAAACAGAATATTTCGCAATGCAGATATTTTGAACACGGTTCACGGCCGTGCTTTCGATCCACCGCATAAGCTAGTTGGAAACGAATTATTCTGCGTTTAAAGAAGATAATCGCCACACATATCGTAAAAAACTCAAAAGGGACAAAAATCAAGCGGGAGAGGATCGCTAAAAAAACAATTCCCACGGCGATGCAAGTTATGAGTTATCCAAGGGCCAAAGGTGATTCACAAACATTTTTTTTAATATTTGCAACGGCAAGGAATGGATTATTGACGTAAGGCGCTCAAAAGGTGCCACAAGACAAGACGGATGACTATTGATATGGACCGTAACACTGAGGGAGGGAGAGAGGGATCTATAGTTCACTCCGGTCACTGCCACCCCTCGACACAAGGAGGGAATTAATAAAGGCTTGGGATAAGCGAATTAGACTGCTCATGCACAACAAAGGGAAATAGGCTCCACCACTCGACACCAAAGTATCAGTCTGGTGCTGGGTGGTGCCTTGAAATCAACACATGTATAATGCCTTGCCTCAACCGATTAAGGAAGAGCACCAAATCGGAAGCCGAAGAGGGAGTGCGCTGATGCCACGGTGTCCATGCGCCAGACTGACGTCGATTAGTGAGCCTGATGTTGCGGTTCTGCGGCTAAACACCATTTTTCAGGTTCATTAAAGAAAATAAAAGTGCTTCTTTACAATCTCAGGAAGAACTTCAATGAAAACCCATCTGGACCAAGCCGGTCCGTATCAACGAGTAATGGCGATAGTGACAGCTACGGGAGAAGACGGGCATCATGGGAAATATGGCGACACACACAGGATAGAGTGTCAATGAAATGGACGGATCTAAGAGCTGACGAAGGAGAGAAGGAAATGGAAACAGCCCTATGAAAACTCTGATGAAAGGTTTGCATAAAAATTATCGCTAACAGTTATTTCCTGAAGTGTTTAATTCAGACGGTCGGTGCGCATGATTTCATATCGTGTGTTGGCATTGAAGGAAGATGAAAGTGCACACGCCATTTTAATTTGGCGTTGCAAATAAGATCTCCGCTAAATTCATCCCGAAGGTATTTCGTCGGACGACTAAAAGAACAGTCGAGAGTGTCCCCTTGCGAAGAACTTCTGCAACGGCATCGCGACGACTCCCCAGCCCATTTCAGTTCCGACTTGGCTCTATCAGGCTATTTCTTAATTCCTATAAACGTGGAATCCACCATCCCTCAAAGGACACCACCATGAGACACTTACACACGTGCCGTCCAAGACGTTTGCACGCTTGTACCCTTAAGGACCTCCCGCCTACCAGGGAGCCTTCGGATTGCGGAAAAGCCGCCGCTGGCAAAAGTCTGTCAACGGTCGTCCAAAGGAGCAATGTGAACACTGCATTAAAGAACAAAAGAAGTTGAGCCCCCTGGACGGCGTACGTGGAATGGGGAGCGAAAAATGGACTGAAAGACACGCGAATCAAATAATCGCGGAATTGTGAGCATCGGTGACGGCGGTGAAGCAAAACCGAGAGCGGAATGATTGGATTTCTGTGAGAGGACGGCGCTCCGGGACAGGGAGAACAAATCGAAAGAAAAGGCGCGGGTATTCGAAGGGAAGGAGTGACGAGGAAGAATGAATGGCATAGCAATGGGGTTTGTGAACTAATCTAAAGGCGACTGTGGGATGGGAGGAGAGTCACAAGTGTATTTGATAATTATTGATCCCACTCTAGGATTACACTGCAGGAATCCTTACCTCGAGCAAGAAGGGAAGTGTACGATAATAATGTAGAGGAGACATAAGCTATACGTCTTCATATACAACCGCTCCATGTCCAAGTCCAAGAAAACGGACCAACTACTTAAAAGCACGTTGGATGAAGACTACGCAATATCGACAGGCCATGACCAATACTATTGAAAGAGTAGCTCACATATAAATATTATTTCGAACTTGCCAATGGGTGGCTCGAATGACGCTCAAGAGGAGGAGAGTCGAAAGTTCTACTAAAGACCTAGGCGAAACGTCGCCCACGAATACCTACTGTATCGGGAACACCGAAATGGAATGCGTAGACTCGATTAAATACTGATGCGTTTCCCTCGCTCACGACCTCTCCTGAGTGAAACACACATACGGGGAATATGTGAACAAGTAAACCAAAAATTAAGATTTATCATAAGAGGTGTACTGGGTAAATGTGATGAAAAGGTCAAAGAGAAATGTATTCTGTCGCTGGTTGGGCCTCATTTAGAATATGCTGCAAGTATAAATGGGATCCTCAAGAAGTTGGATTGATTGCCGAATTGAATCGCGTTTAGTGTAGAGGAGCTGGATTTATAAAACGTTGTTATGATAAACTGAGTAGTGTATCCAATAGATTAGAGCAGCTAGGCTGGGAATCACTCACGGAGCGAAGGTTAAATTACAGATTGAAGCTCTTGCATAAATTGGAAGGGCGTCTCCATCGCAGTTATGCTGAAAATGCATAATTACCCCCATCGTACTACGGTAGGAGAGATCATGTCAATAAAATTAGAGAGATCAAGTGTAGAATAGAGAGATTTAAGATTTCATACTTCCCACGAACGATAAAGGATCAGGATAACATTGTCCGACCGCGGTAGGGTCATATTCGAGCCAAAATTAGTCTGGTGTGTATTCACCCCCTAGCAGTGGATTGAAGGGTGCTCCCTATACTCAAAACACACGAAGCGGCCCGTAGCGGTGCGACGTGGATACCTCTCCAGGGGACTGATGATGCTCTCGCTTAGATCTCTCGATTTGACGTTTCGATACACGCCCCGCGATCATTAGGGGATGTGGGGGACGGAAGGCGCGGCGATGACATCAGGGGTGGAGGGCACTATTACCGAGGGGCGTGGGCCGCCCCCTTTTAGGTGGCTCAGCGAGGCGTGAAATGCTCCGGCGGTGCGGGGCGGGGCCGACACCAACCCCTCGGGCGACCTCCCAACAATCGCCCCCGAGCACACCCCCCGACGCCGACCGCGGAGGAAGGACCCCGAGGACCACGCGAGGTATCAATCACAGATTTAATTAGCACTCGACGGGACTATCACACGCTGACCACTTCCCATTGGAATCTCCGACCGGAGTCAAATCTGGAGCGATTGTCAATGCGTGAGGAGAAGATCGTGGAAAGGATGCTGCGGCCGGAGCAACGGCGGGATCCAATCACTGGGACGCCCTTTGTATCGATGTCTCTTCTGAGAAGAGACATCGATACAAAGCGTGCCTCTGAGATTCATTTGCAGAATGAAGAGAGCATTAGGGGGGGCATTGCATTTCCAAGGTACGGTCAAAACGAAACATCGAGCAATGGACAGAGTGTTGTTATTCTGTAGTCATAAGAGACCAGGACCAGTTATCAATGACCGAAAACGGAAGACATTGAGATTAAAAAATTTGAACTTCCCGTCCAATATTTTAAATCTAGCTTGAAATTTCTTTACAGCCATGGTTGCTTTTAAACGGAAACTTGTCGAGTTCTGGGGGCGTTCCCGGGGGACGTACCCAGAGCGATTGGTTCGCCCGGAGACCGGCGGCTGCCGGTTAAGTGCGCGATTGCCTCTAAACTCCCTCGGAACCGTCTATCAGACCGATCGGTTTTCATGTTCAAATATCGGCCGTCCATGTAAAATTAAAATCCAGGATCGAAGAACGCATCGAAGAGCGATGGTAATTGTCGGGCGATATCCATGGTAAAGATCAGCCATGTATCGTGAACATCGATTTTATTATATGTTAACATTTTATTATATCATACACAACCTAATATCGCCTCAAATGGCCATGTACATGACACAGCGATTTAGTCTCCATTGTCTTCCTGTGGAGATTGTATGCAAGGTGTGTACAAAAAGTATAGAAAACATTTTTTCCCGAAGCGTACAACTATTCATATGCCTAAACAAGGAAGGCAAGTAAATACGTTAAAAGAGGGCAGACACACATGCATTTCAGAGACTAATTACCGGTTTGTATTCTGCGCACTCCGAACAGGCAAATTACAAATACAATAGACTTTATATACACTCGCCTACACCCCAGCTGGGACAAGGGCGCACGGCCAGGGCGGCCCCAGGACGCCAGATTTGGAGAGTATTTTTTTAGTCGGAATTTAATCATGTATACCCATATTTCCGACAGCGCGTACCTATTACTTTCTTATGTGCTCCTCCTTTTATTACTGTCACGAATAGTGTGCGGGAAAAACGAATATTTGAATCTATCAGTTATACAGTCCAAATTTCTAATTTTGTGACAATTGTCGCTCCTGCCGATGTAAATAGGGGGTTTAATTGTATCTCGAATTTCGGATGCGGGATTTTATTGATTGGAATTAAAATAAATTAAATATATTTAATTAATTTATTTTTAGGCATCCATTTATTTATGTTTACGGAAATTATAATAATGGGAACCAAGGAGCTATCGCAACAATGTTGTCCAAAACATATGTGTAGTTACCGATACTCAAAAAGCTATTATTAAATCTATAATTATCACTCCAGTAATCCCCGCTATCCTTCCATCTCACCTCGCATAGACCTAAAATATCTATTTTTCCCCTTTCCATCTCTCGCTTAATATTCTCCAGTTTCCCTGCCCTCATCATTGTCCTAACATTCCACGTTCCTATTCTAACTAACTTGGTCTTCTTCTCCTGCGTCTTCTGTCCCGCTGCTGCTGGTTTTCCCTTGCTAGGGTTTCGTGGGATGACGACCGCGAAAGCCTTGCCTCCCCCGCTGCCGAGCACGACACACGGCCGATTGGGCCGAGCCCCGTAGTTACCAGGACTCAAAATCTCTGTATAGTCCATCATGTTAATCTTGGGAATGATAATTGAGGTGGTTTTTCGTTGCCTTCCTCAATGGTGTTTTTAACGTGACACCATCACTTACTGGCCGCCCCACTGGGGTCAGACGCCATTGCAGCCGCCTCACTGAGGAACGGACGCTGCGTGGACTACCTTTCGTCTGGCTCCTAACCTTCGACCTATCTGGCTTGGGTGACCCTACCAGGAGCAATTATTATTACTCCCGCCAGCACAGCTCTAGGGGTCATCGGAACGCACAAGCCCTGCCACCACCTCAAGGCTGTTGTTTGGGGAGGGGATATATGCACGTGTCGTCACCGCTGTCTTTCCTAAGATAATATTAGATGCAGCATTTTTTTATTCGATCAGAGGCAAAATTATTTATTTACGTTGGAGAAAAGCTTTCATCGCTTCAATTCCAGCCGTCTTCCCGCATAGAATGTGTAGATATATAGCCATCTTGCTGATATTTTTTTTCACATTTCTAATTTTTTGCCCAAAATCGAACACACGGTGGAATTCCTGGGGCCTCTTCTATTTCCCGAATTTCGATTCCTCCATCACTGAAAAACATTTCGTGGCTTTTGTCACTATTTTCGGAGGCAATAAACTCCACGGGACGTCCCGAACGATGCATCATTTGTGGATGTACGGCCACGTTTTCACTAATTTACACACTTGTGAAAATGTCACAATGTGGAAGCAAACAGTCCACTGTTAAAATGAAACCACGTGATGGACATGTCTAAACTTTAACAGCAGCCTCGTGAGAGATTTGGAGGCGAATTGAAATCCAACCTTTTCTCACCATACGAGCGTCATATCTTGAATTTTCTAAATAATTTCTGAACGATCCATGCAAGGAAAAACGAATGAGTAAAACTTGTTTCAGGTACTGTGTGTACGGAGAGGTAAACATAGTCACCGAAGGCATGGGGACATTTGTCTCCTGGCAGCGGTCCCCGGCAAGTTTCGCCCCCCCTCGCGTGTCGGTTGCCCTTCTCCTTCGCTTCATTTGCCCCGCCGACTGATGCGGACCATTACGGACTTCGAGGGAGGCCACCCTCCCCCTTCCGCAGGGCGCACGCCCGCATCACTCCCGCCCCAGCCACCGAAAACGTCAAAAACGGAAGTGCGAAGAGAGTAAGAAATACCACGGCGACGGATATTAAACAATCAAGTGATTTAAGCTTACGTCAGCGCCACTAAAGGGTTTGGAAGAGGAAACGAACGTACGGAAACTTAAGAGGCGAGTCTATCTTCTAAATTGGTTTTATTATAATTTTAAGAAAAATGAAACTTAATGATAACACTGAATTCAATGATTTGAAGTTCTACTCTGCGAGAATTGATTATCACTGAATGAAGAAACTTGGTATATTTTCACGCAAAAAACTTACATAATATTACCGGTTTCGACGCATAGGCGACATAATCAGGCATTTTTACCGGGCATAATATCACGTATGGTATCAGGTTGTGAATATCTGATAGAAGTACTATTCATTATGTTCGACTTCCACCACATCACGCCTGAAGTTACTCAATTTATGCTATCAGGTATATCAGGCATGGTATCAGGTATACCTGATGATGCCGCCTATGCGTCAAAACCGGTAATATTATACCTAATGAAAATATTGTGATAAAAATAGAAAGTTTATTTATTCAGCGTCATGATAATATAAATGCACCATTTGAATCTAAATCATCACGTAGAATACGTCGGGAGACAGGAAGTTTCTTTGAATTTGGGTGGCTTTAAGAACGTGTTCCCCGCATGCATTACTAGAAAAACCACTACAGAAATATAAAAGGGTGCCTATTTCTTCAGGTTCCAATTTAATTCAGCATTTTCCGAGAGCTGATCACAATAAAAATCACCACCAGTGTCTGTGCACCATCGAATCTCTAGGAAATGAGACATCTGGAACTCAGAGTCGTCATCGCATGATAACGCACGCCTTAACGCTGCGGGTATAACTTGTTCTGCATCTGCATATTGCTCCGCAAGCCGCTATAACATGAGTTCGACACTAGTGAAATCATCTTACGATATGAAGGGAATGCGAATAATTACAAATGTACAACAAAACGAAAGACTTCCCTATAAATTGAATCATTGGCCCTCAATATATTACGATAAAAAATACTTTTCACATTCAACAATGGACTCTGTACCCAACTCCAATGAAATATATTGCACTTGGACTTCGGTTATCATCCCTTTAAATATATTTTTATCTTTATTTGAATGTCTTATAATGTTATTCTAAAGTTATTCTAATAGATAAACAATGTAGAAAAAACTTTACGAGTTTATTTTCAACTTTCAGTAAGGTTATAAATAAACAAAAGGAAAATAATTGGGATTAAATTGATAACAATATGTATTCCTTATAAATATGAACGCACTTAACAATGGATATCATATAATCGATGTGTATATTTCTTTTACGATTTGAATAGAACCTAGCCTAAAAGTACCAATAGAGTAACTATTAGGATTTAAAACTTCCCTGGTGGATTAGAAAATATTAATAATATCCTTGCATAACATTTTTTGTTGTCTCGGGGGTACTTTATGAAATTTACATTGCATATGGCAACCAAGGAAGTAACTTTGCAATTGCACACACACATACACACTTCCTTTAAAACACGGCCTAGGTTTCGACGTTGGACGTCATCATTGGGTTATTACGTTATGAACCTAGGTCGTCTTATGAATAAATTGTTAGTGGGTTTACAAATGTACTTGCTTCGTTTCAACTAACGTATCGCATGGAATTAAGAAGATTTTCGAATTGTTCCTGCATCCTCCTCGGTGTATCATGCATACGAATGTCTTCAGAAATGAGTCCCAAATGCACAGTTATTTAAAAAAAGTAGGGAAGTGCACGCCACTGTTCTCAAAGCGACGCTCCGTGCGTCGTCCATTCCTCCAGAAGTCCTCAAATGAAAAGCAACGCCTCGACAAGGACTCATCCGTCCAGCACTCTCTTTTCGTGGCACGATGACGTCTGGTCGTCAAAAGATGACATCTGCACCGCCCGGCCGATTTTCGCTTCGATCGATGATGACAAAATGAATGTCTGTGCCCGCAACTTCCTTTCCGAACTCGTCCGGAGACCTCCCTTTCGAAATCGCCCTCGGCACTTTCGCAGACCAAAGGCCACCCGCACACTAATTCACCCTCCCTCGCGCTCGAGAAGGAGGAATGACCGTATCGACATCTGTAGGGCCCGTCCTATCGACGATCATTTGATGATTTTCAAGTTTTAAATGTTTAGCTACGATTATCGACAACAACGATAATTTTGTTTCACTATTTGATTTGACTCCTAATCAATTGAGTGAGCACACGAAAGTTTACTTGTCTGGTAGTCAACCCGACGTTTCGGTCTAAAAACGGTGCGCGAGGTGTGAAATAAAAGCTAAGTAAAGCATTCGCGATGAAATAAAACGTCTTTTCTAGCAATCTAACGAGTGATCCTACAGAGATGCTCAATCAAAACTCGCTGACTATACTTCCGGATTCCTCACAAAGCATAGAAACAGTTAAATTGCTGTTTTCCGGCGGCTTTTAATTTGCCGACATATAATTGGTAAGATTTTTATGTAAAAAAACATGAAAAAAGTTACGATTCCCGGAAAAATATCAAAAAATACACTAGTAAAATTTTCGTTAGAACAAATAATGAAATTGCCGATACAGGGTGACGGCATAGTCGACATGTATGCAACTAATATCCCAGAGATTATCACAGACGTGGGAATTAGCGATCCCAAAGTTCAATTGGTACACATTATTAAGGAAAAGCGAGGTGTATATCTATCCAATAAAGGGTACTTTAGTGGGATTCGTGAGAAGCTAACACTCGAACTGCAAACATTCGGTTCGGAAAATCACAGCGCAGCCCATGGAAAATGTTGTTAAATAGTATACGTGACGGAATATGGTAGTTTATATCGCACAAATCACAACGCGATAATCGAGGATCCATCATGGTACAGCAGAAAGAGCACAGCGGCGTTTAAAAGGCACCGACACATACACTCAAATTTTAAAAAGAGTTTAAGAGAAAATGACAAAAATCTAATCAAGACATCTGAAGGTAAACACTTAGAATGACGAACAAAAACAGATTGGGATCGAGGCGCGCACAGCCTAACGTACCTTTGAAAGCAAAGTTTAATGCGAATATTCAGAGAATAACCGAAAATCACTTTGGGCATACATCAGGGGAAGCGTCCTGCTATTAATTCTTAATTGGAAGAAAACGAAGAAGTTATCAGAACGAAGTCCCTTACACCTGAAGGGCTCTCTAGCGAAGTATTATTGCATCAGGGAGGACAATAGAAAAAAACAGCTCCGAAATACAAAAACCAAATAAATCCACAGGCCCGGAATTTTCCCCGACTAGAACGATGGAGGAACTTGAGACGGACATCGCATCTTATTTAAAAATCGTTTTCTAAAAGTCATCAGAAGAAAGTTCAACATCGAACGATAGGTAGCTAGGCCACATAGCCCCTCTCCACAAAGGTGACGATAGGGAGGACTCCAGGAGTTGATGTCCGTAACATTCACGTCAAACTATCTTGTCCTATACTTGTAGATATCAAACAAATAAAACAATTGGAATTTGTAGTTATAATTTATAATGAGGGTTAACAGTACCACTAATCGCTCTTTTGCCATTTCGAGTCATACAAGCAAATTTCAGACTATCAACCGTTAAGACCACCTTCGGCGCCAAGTCTGACCACAATTTGCAATCCAGAGCTACAACCCTGGGAACGGTCATTGGCACTGGGGGGTTGATTCGATTTCGCGCGGATGATAGGGGTCGGGGAGGGAATGGATAGCGGGATTTGTTTTAGACTCGGGAGGCCTCTCCCATTTCGGGCATTTTCCATTTGGAACCCACCGCAGCCGTAATAGGACAAGGGGGGAAATAAACCTACACCACGAAAGCAAACTAACTCCCGGCGCAGAATGGCAACTCACGACTCGTGTGGGCACCCCGCCGCCGCAGGGACCCCCCCATTCCCCCCATCCCCTAGAAATGAAATGTTCACCAAAGGAGAGTCGGCGAGTCTGGGACGACCCCACAGGATCCTTCTTTCAAAGATACAATTCCACTTTCAAGTCCTCTAAATACAGTCTTAAATATTATGTAAAGCTTTCGTTATTTTAGACCACCACTAGGGTCAGTGGCATGGGGCGAGTGCACGCCGGTTCAATTTTGACCCGAATATGCCTTTACGGCGATCAGACAATGTTATTATGATCCCTTGTCGTTCGTGGAGAGAATGACATCTTAAACCTATCTGCTCTGCACTTTATCTCTCTAATTTTGTTGACAAGATCTCTCTTGCCGGAGTACGATTCAATGTGAGGGTCAATCAGTTCATGTGATACGGACGGAAGATGAAAGGTACAATCAAAATATTTGCATGTTGAGATATTTGTATATTCATTACGGATTATTAAGTGGATAGAATTTCTTTAAACGCTCTTTATTTAGGCATTCGCATTACTTTTACCAGTACACGAATGCCAAATAAATATTAGAGACATTAAAAAAAAGAAAAAAATATTATCGAACATCAGGTACGAATGCAATAAACAGAAAATTTCATGAGCAGAGCAAATGCATTCAGCCGAGGATGTTCCAGCCATTAAGGGATGTTTTGGACTGTCCCTGAGGAGTACTCCACCCTCTCCCACCCCCTGGCACCGCTCGCCCGCTCTCCTTCCATCACGGCCCTCAACATACAAAAACCTTTCAATGCCATTCTCTTTCCATTGTCAGTGTGAAATATAAAGAAGGCGAGCAGCAATATTCAATCCAGTTCATTCATTGAGCAGTAACATTCAATTAATTTGATTCGGTCTTTTCCGTAAAACATTTCACATATTTAGGAAAAGGCTCAAAAAAATATCTCTAGGCAAGTGATCCCATTTATTCTTGATGCCTCAAATTAGAATAAAAAGGCACGTCTCCGCATCAAACTTGCGAGATAGCATCTTCATCTTTCATTTAGGAACACCTCGGCTCATTTAAACTGCAGAACAGCGTTTTCTCTTCTTTTAAATCGGAATAAGTTGTCTTTCCAGTGAACATCTCAAAGAGTTTGCGTCATCAGGATATTTCCCCCTTCGTCTTCAGCTTCAGTTATAATTATTCATTCCTCCTCGCCAAAGAATAACATTTTCCAAATATTAGAGTGTTTCAATCAAGTGTTCCCTCGCCTGCAAGGCCATTATTTACAGCTGTTAATTGGCTGGTGTTTTGTGAAATTCTCATTTTTACAACGCAATTTTGCTGCCAACACCTTCTCCCTACCTGTCTAACAGAGGAGCACACTTCATGGAAACGAATGTTTTAATACTTCAGCATATTCAGAATTTAAATTCACATTGTCCATGCATTCTCCTAATACCCTAGAACGTCATCATTATTTTACCCCACTGATGATTAACAATTGATTGCGTCGCAAACCGAACCAAAGCCAAAAGTAGGTTAGCTCGCTAGAATGCAAAACCAAAGAGATGCGCTGGAAAAATAAAAGTTTCCAAATTTATTTCAGCATTGCAAACGAACAAAAGAACAAGAAAACAATATATCACCTCCCCCCCCCCCCGCGAATACAGTAGGTATTTTGTTGATGACGCAGCGATTATTCTCCAACACATCATCTATCCCTACAACAACATTATAAACCGCAAGCCGTCGCAAGGCAGTATGGCAGGGGGTGGTAGGCCACCAGCCATTCTACATGCATTCCCTCTATTTCCTCATGCACCTGGCACCACGCGATCCACCAAAAACCGCGTGTGAAGGAGGCGACCGAACACCAATCATGCAACATGCCAACACATATTACGAGTATTACATGTTTAGCAGCAGTTCCTATGCCTACATACAGAAACATCGTGGCACCCTCGAAAACATTGCTAGTGCCTCGTGTCTTTCGCCTCGATTTAAAGTTCATGGACTGCGGTGGATACAAATCTGTCAACATCTCAGCAGTTATTGTCATCATTTTGATGCGTACGGCCCCTCGTCGCCGACCTTCCCGTGATATTTAAATGTGGATCGCGCACGTCCGGCGTGGAATCACCCCCATGCCACGCATTCCTTCGCTGCTGGCTTTCGGGGCACCCCACCGTCGACGAAATTCATTTCTCTCCCACGCGCCCGCTGCTCTCCTCCCCCCCCTGGAAATACTAACACCCCTTCCCCCCGGGTCACGCACCGGCGGCGACCGCCGGCATTCGTTACGTTGGATGCGCCCGAGGGTCGGGGGGTGGGGGGCGGGGAGGAATAAGCGGGAGTTAATTAACCTTAAGGGAAGAAAGACAGACCGCGCACTGGCGAAGGGAACACGCACTCCAGGGGCAACGAATATGGGGAGGGGACCCCCTCGCCCTCTTCCGGCGACATTTCCCTGTCATAACTACGCCCCTGGTATTTTCAAAAGAGCCAGCCCTCTTCTTATTTTTAGACACCGCCTCCCCGTTGCTCACCCACCCCACCTTGCCTCTCTCCTTGCATCTCCACCTTCCATCCGAGCCACGAGGCCGCGTGGCGTGCGGTGCTCAGGTCGCCAACCATTAGCGTATTCATTTGGTTCCGCATATCAGGACAATCTGCGGATCCGCTTTAAAGAAACTCGGCTTCATTAAACGGGTGGTGGGGAAATGTAATGAGAAAGTTAAACAGAGTTTTTATTTCCCTCTATAGTTGGGCCTCTTTTGCAGTGATAGCAGAAAACCGGAAGGATCTTCAAAGATCACTAAACGTATTGGATCAAGTCCTGCAAAGATATAACGTGAGCCTACATAAGACGAAGACTAAAATGATAGTATGTGGAAGAGAGAAGCAGAACGCAGTAGTCACACAGAAAGGGCAAAAATTAGAGCAAGTGGATTCCTTCATTTATCTCAGAAGTACAATCACATGAGATGGAAAAAGTACTACAGACATCAAGCGAAGCTAAGAGAGCATTAACAATGAAGAGACAACTGCTGTGTTCAGAGAACACGTGTAAACATAATGTGGAAACAATATGTGAAAACATTCGTATGGAGTGTGGCACTCTATGGATCAGAAGCATGGACCATCGGAAAAATGGACCAGAAAAGACTAGAATCCTTTGAAACCTGGTGCTGGAGGAGGATGCTTAAGATCAAATGGATGGCTAAAATAAGAAATGAAGAGGTGTACAGAAGATTGGACGAAGAATGGACCTTATGGAACACCGTAGAGAAAAGAAGAACCAGATGGATTGAGTACACCCTGAGGCACAACGGATTCGTAAAGAATATAATAGAAGGTTAAATAGAGGGAAAAGTCCCAAGAGGAAGGCCAAGGGATAAATACATGGGACAAATAAAGAAGAGAGTACGTTGCAAAAATACCAGCAAGTAAGCCAATTAGCATCAGATAGGGTAGGATGGAGGGTTGCAGTCGACGAATCTTAGGATAGAATGACCAATGATGATGATGAAGAGATATGCAAATAATTAGCATTTGAACGTTTAACTCTCCGAAGGAACTTCCTTCTGCCTTCTCCTCGCGGATGATGGTCTGCGCCATCCACGCTAGATTACGCCCGAAACATCGGTTATTTCAGTCAAACGCGTGAAACATCTGATCTTATGCATGCACATCGTAAACGCACATTTAAGAATGAAGTTCAACCTTTTGCGATGGCTTAAAATTTCTCTTTTCGTGGCGGTAGTAACGTTTATCGAGGCGTTCCCCGAGAATCAAATTCATTCATGCGAGTTAGGAGACGCGAGTTTAAGAGGAGGAGAAAGCTAAGGAGAATGCATGCAGAGATGGGGATGACGGCGCTAACTGAATTTGCAACTAACTTTGAATGCAAGAGGATCGAAAATTGAGGACGAAGAAAGCACAGCATAAAGTCTTACCACTCTAATCTCAAGACATCACTAATATGACGCAAAACATCCTTCAAAACCCAATACCAGTTATTACGAAGTTATATGACGTACTTCGTACCAAAGAATCGTGGGGATCGAGATGGTGCGGTGGCTATCGTACTGGTTTCCCACCCAGAGGGCCCGGATTTGTATCCCGGCAGTGTTGAATATTTTGCAGTGGTATCTCGATCCCTACTTGAGGTGCTTTGTGGAGGGCACTTTGAGTGAGTACGCCGTCCGTCGGACGGGACGTTAAGCTGCGGACCCCTTGGCGCCTTTCGTAAAGAGTAGGCTAATGCCGACGCCGGGTTTCTCTCCACCCTTCATCCTTTCCTGTCCATCCCCTATGGCGCAAATGACCTCAGCAGTCGGTCGCCTCCTTCCCTTGAATACTACTACTACCACTACCAAGAATCATTTTATCATTTAAACCCGAACCCACCATCGGCCATAAATTTCTTAAAAACTTGTTTTGGCCGGAATTTTTATTTTACTCTCACATTTCACCGGGATTCAACGCAGTCATATTCACTATCATTTAACGTAGAAGTTCAAAGCATAAAAATTTCAAGTCTCATTACTATAATGTTCAAATCAAAAAGTATTTCGACCGAGATTATTTCAATGGGGTCGAGATTATTTTAAAGGAATAGTGACTAAATAACCTGACAAGTCAACAGCACTCGATGGAGTTCCGTCCACTATTGATGTGCCCGCGGTGAGGGGGGTGAGGAGAGAGAGAGAGAGGGCTCCGAAGTGCGAGGGCCGCTCACTCCCGACCCCCTCCGCCCCTCGCCGAAAGCACACCCGCGCCGTCCCGTTACGCGCGTCACCCCATCCCTCGTGGCGCCGTGGGGGAACACACCTATCGCATCAAACCCCCCCGCCACCCCTTTCATCAGAGCGATGCATCAGAGAAATGTCTCCTTCCAATTCCGAAGAATGGCCCGCCCCCCCCCACTTCCCCTTTCCCCTCCCGTAATGCGTTTCCTTATAACTCCAGTCTCACCGACCGTTACATCAATTTTCGAACGCCAAAATAAATCTGGAAGCCTTTTCATCTTTGCGGCGTCTTCTATTTGGCCAAAACAAGAGTCAGATCGAGTGGTTTCTGGGAAAGGTACAAGGTCCGTCCCAAGAGTAGTAGGACTGAGATGATTAAAAAAAAATTATTGTCAGAATTGATGCAATCACTCCAAAGTCTTCGAAATAGCACCGCCTTGTGCGTCCACACACACCGCTGCCCGCCAGTGGGTTTCCCACGCCCTCTGGAAGGCGGCGCCCGGAATGCTGCTCAGCTCCCTCGTCACGGCCTGTTGTAACGCTTCCACCTAACCATGGTGACGTCTTTTCAGAATGGGCTTGAGGCGGGTGAAGAGGAAGAAGTCGGGTGGGGCAACGTCAGGGCTGTCGCGTGGCTGATGCATGGACGAGGAGATGCTCTTGGCAGATCCGCGTGCGAGTCTTTTCTTTTGTTCGTCCAAGAACACTCGCGGAATCAACTTCGCACACACTTTTCTCACATCCATGTTTTCGCTCAGAAGTTGACGCACATCACTTTAAGGGATGTCAAATTCACCATTCACCATGCGAACACTCAATCTGCGATCCCTGTCCTACTAACTCTTCGCCCTTGCAAGATATTCGTCACTTTTTAAGGTTAAAAGGCGTCCTGAACGTTCGGCGTCTTCAACATCTTCTCTAACCCTCCCAAAACAACTTGCGTCACTCAAAAACACCCAAACACCACCATGGTGGTATCACCATAAGCTGGCTTGAGCATGTTATGAGACTCTTTCTCGGTTTTGCCAAGTTTCATGAAAAATTTGATGGCAAAGCGCTGTTCCATTAACGGCTTCACGACGGAATGAAACGAGGTCACGTAATAGACGTTTCACAAACGAACGATCCGCAGTTCGCAAAATCTGAGAGCCAGCTACCTCCGTCCTCTTAGTCTTGACTGAGACTGACCTTCCTTCGAACCCATCCAGGGAAACCGCCGCCCGTCGTTCCGTCTATCCGGGAAAAAATAAGTCATACTACTTTTGGGACAAACCTTTCATGGCGCAACACGAAATAGATAAAGTGTTCAGTGTCGGGTGGGGGTGGAGGAGGAAGTCATGGGGTCAGCGGCGTTGTGTCTCGCGGGCTGACCACTGCAAATGGTTCTCGCGGATTAAAGGGAAGGGGCAGTGTCACGAAATCATTGGAAGAATTAGAGTAGTAGTATTTAGGGGAGGCGGCCGACAGCCGAGGTCATTTGCGCCATAGGGGATGGACAAGAAAGGATGAAGGGTGGAGAGAAACCCGGCGTCGGCATTAGCCTACTCTTTACATAACGCGCCAAGGGGCCCGCAGCTTAACGTCCCATCCGACGGACGGCGTACTTACTCAAAGTGCCCTCCATGCCTCAAGCACCTCAAGTGGGGATCGAGATACCACTGAAAAATATACAACACCGCCGGGATTTGAACCCGGGCCCTTCTGGGTGGGAAGCCAGTACGTTAGCCCCCGCACCCTCTCGATCCCCAGAGATAGATTTAAAATGTCGTACTTTCCTCAAACCATTAGAGATCATAATAGACATTACAGCAATCTCGCGTACGAGATAATTAGAATTGGTGGTTTATATATTTGTCCATATCCTGCACGCTATTATTTTCATTTAATACGTCCGTCTTTTTAACAGTTCCGCGGCATGATTTGAATGTACTACTCGTACGCATGCGGTTATTGAATATTGTTGAATTTAAGCGCCTTCTTTCGTGTGAATAATATTTTTCGATTGCATGATCAAACTAATATGAGCGTAGAGGTGTAATTATAGCGATTGTGCATACGTGGCCGTTGACCTAGCGCCCCCCGCCACTCACCCTTGCGGCGGCTAGCGGTGTAGATTTGGATCATGGATGCTCATTATTTTTATTATTGATAGCCCACGGTTAAAGATAGGTTTTGAATGGACTTTGATATGAATGGACTTAATTTGAATGGAGAGTGATAATCGCTACATATCTAATGGGACAGAACAGGCACTTTCGACTGTTCATTCCGCATACTTCCCACCTCCCTTCCTTTGGCACGATGCGCCCATCCCTTTCCTCCAGCATGCCTAACGTTCTCCTCTTTCCCAGAGTCTTTTGATATTCCATCACAAATTTCAATTCTCCAGATCCAACTTCCCCGATTCTTCCGAGGCTTCCAACAATTCGCTTCCTTCCCTCCCGGTCAAAGTGTTTCCCCTTTCTGCTCATTTACAATCGGCTCCTCCAATGTACTTTGAGTTTATCAAAAAATGAATCTTTTCACATCTTCTTCATAGGACCGTGTTTTTTCGCGCCGTTATCTATGTGCAATGAAAATGAAATAAGCGTGGATTGGGAAAGGGAAGAGGAGGCGAGGAAGAAAGACTCCCATTTTTTTAACAAAAAGGTAACCCCCTCTCGCATATCTCGCGGTGAAATCAAACCCTTTGCGCCAAGGGCAAACCAACAACTACCGCTGACCACCACCAGTCCAACTGGTGCCCCGTTCGTTTCCCATTTTTTTTGGTTCTTCCCTTTTTTGAACTTCACTCCGATTAAAAAGCAGTAGCACATGGGATGAGTGTTTTTCGGGCGCGAGGCCTCATCTCGATTCAAGCATATCGCGTTTCATTTTCGCCCACTCGAACCGACGGCAGAGATGTAATACGAGAAGAGACCCCGGCGTGGAGCGGCACAGTCCGAGGAAGAGCAAATGGCGGTGGGCGCATGGACCAAATGCGGCCGGGACACCTGCGAACGGACGGCCCGGAAACTCGAGTCCTCCCCACGCCCGAGGGCACTGACTCCTTCCTCTTCCTTGCCCCGACCCCTTCAAAAGACATGTCCGATCGCGCTATGCAGAGAATGCACTTTGGGTCATATGATGTCTGGAGTGCAATCGCCCCCTGCCAAAAACCCGAGGGGTGGCTTGCAGGATAATAGTTAAATAATAAAATGCTCTCTGAGACACCCTGTGACCCGTCTTCTGCAACTAACTACTGTTTTAAAATTTCTCAAAATAGTCTTAATTGTAATATAGTAAAATTCTCTGACTTGCACAGTGTGATTCAGGTAAGGATCAAATGCTGCATCTTTTAGTGCCATTAGCAGACGACAAATGTTGAAATTACAATTAATTGTTAAATCACCAGTAGATTTGGGGGATTGGCACATTCTACGCAGTGCACTCCCAAGCAACAATAGCCTATTCGTATATTCCCTCGCCCCTTTTTCCTTGAGGCAATTTTACGAAGGCTGTCAAGACAGTAACATGTTTCGGCCAAGCGTGGCGGTAAGTACAGGGATAGAGCCACCATCTTGGTGTCTAAACGTCCCTACACTCAGTACTACGCATTCTGCTGTTGTAATATGTTCAGACTGTGGTTCTTCTTCTACTTTGCTCTCATTGCGAACTGTTAAAACTTATTCGCTGCAATAGAAAATTCCGCGAATCGTGAAGTGCGATCTGTGATTAGATTTTCACTGGCAAAAAAACTAACATAAGCGAATTGAAATCCATAGGCAACTTTGTAATGTGTGTACGGAGACGGAATACTGAGTGAAGGCGGAGTGAGCCATTGGTGAATTCAGTTTGAAAATGGCCTCAGCACCGCTGGTTGGCCTAGCCTTGTGACAGGCCGTAGATGGCTTAAGAGACGGAATTGAAAATCTTGTGCGTCGTTATAATAAATGCCTTAATTTGAATGGCGACTATTTAGAATAATAGTTTTAGAATGTGCCTTTCAAATGCATATGATAGAACTTTGTCTTTCCATTAGGCTCATATTTTATTTCACAACGTAAGTTATTTTCTGGACTGCCTTCGTACCTTCTGTTATGTCCCTTTCAAATCGTGAAATGAAGTACAAGGCATATCAATTGTTTACCCATAAATAAGTCAACCACTGAAATACGAAGGCTGGTTCGATGGATGAAGATAAAGTACACCGAATTGTGCACCAATACGGTGCATGCAATTCACACGAATGGACAGGAAATTACAAAACGGGACCAATTCCTTATTAGTTAGTATGCTCCCTGCGGTTCCAAAGGATATATAAGAATGACCAGAATAATCACACCGCTCAGGAGAGGCTATGGGTGTCCCCGACCATCGGTAATCGAAGCCGGCCTCTTCAAACAAGGATGCGAACCCTTTGGACCACTGGGGATGCCACGCCCTTGAGATATATATGTTTCCGCGAAAAGGCCACGGGGATAATTCTGCCGCCCGTAGTTCCGAGTGAGCCGAGGCGCGTTCATCCGCCGCCTCTTGCCCGGGTGCGCCAACGTTCCGCGAGAATTCTAAACTTGTCCGAGAAAGGTCGACAAACTTGAACTTGAAAGCCCTCACTTGTTCATATTACGAAACACGCCTCGGACTCCTATCTGGAAAATGGATCTCCTGTAAGGAAACGGCTTCAAAATGGCCTTTCGAGAAATTCGACGTAAAAAAAACTTGGCATTGCAGCATAAAACGAAATGCCCGTCTGCTTCCCCTCTTTCTTGAGTTATGTTATTCAATCTTGGAAGGGCACAAAGGATGAAGTAAAGTTCCCCCGTCGAATGATTTTATACCGAACTCAATTAAGAAAACATTAGGTCGAAGACCCGTGATTAATTTTTTTCGCCCGCCTCGCTTCCGGGCTGGGAAAGATCTCTTATCGGGAGTTGAACTTGAAAAATCTCTACATGATCCAATTGAGGCGGCCATGACGTGACTACTGCACAAACAAATGCGCCGGAGAGAAAGCGGATCTCTAGAGCATTCCAGGTAATCGTGAATGGGCAGCCAATTTAGAGATCATAATCGTTTAACTCGCTCCGACCAAGTTAACGGGCACTTCGAGGTGTCGGAAGTCTTTTCGCAAGACAAGGCGATGCATGGAATCCCGGCGATGGTTTGAGTTGGCCGGAAAACAATTAAAAACGGCCCTTTTTTCAGATCCTGAGTGGGAAGCTGCTCTCGGGCTAGGATTTCAAGACCCGTTACTCTTGTTTACGACTGCCTCAGGTGTTCTTCTTAACTCGGACATAAAAACAACCTCCATCCATTAGAAATTAAAAGCCTCAACTCCATTTTCGAGCGGAGAAGGTATTTTTTCCCAATTTGATAAGAGGCGACCGCGAAAACTTTCGTTAATAACCGCGCCTTTGTTGAGTCGACGGTGAAATAATACTCAAAAAAGTACGTAACTTCCTCGAATTGGACCCTCGAGATATTTGACGGAATAATTTCATAATAAATGTACTCGCAAAAACTAGTTTCCACAAATTTTGCGGTCATCGCAATAGATAAAACCTACTCCGGGAATTAATATGATAATTAAGAATTAGAAGTTTCAAAACTAGATTATTAAGAACATGAAAGATGCTGGAGGAATTTTGACGAAACGTCACTCCTAGCTAAGCATCTACAACAATCATTCCACTCATGTAAAATTAATCCGGAGATTGACACCACGACAACATGGGCAGGTGCCAATTAAAATTGTAAAATTAAATATTAATGTTATTTTAAAAGACAATATTTTTGTAAACAACTCTCCTCTCCTCAGAATCCCATTTCCAAAGCAAAAGTGAAAAACTCCCTCTCTCCTATTGACTCAACCCTTCGCGCATTTTCCCATCTAACCACCCCCTACCCTCCACACTCTGTATGTGTCGAACAACCCTTCCCCGATAATGTCCTTCTTAGAATCACTAATACCTCATCCCTTAACCTACCTCTATCCCTTCCATGTGTCCTTCCCGCTGAACCCGTCTTTATTCTTCCCTCCTTCTTACTTACTGGACACCAATGACCTGCCACCATCCTCTCAATAAAGACCACAAGTGCTTATCCCCCCCTATTTTTACCTCTCAATTTCTTGAGTTTCTCTGTTTCTTTGGGTTTCTCATATTTCCCCTCTTTGTCCCCGCATGTCTTACTCCTCGCTCTTTTTTCCTCCCCCCCCTCATCCTCAAACGGGTATAAATATGATGCATCACAAGTCGAATCTTGTCTTGTACCTGCAGATGGTTCGACGAACTGAAACACGTTGTGCGTTGTATATAAATCTGGGAAATAAATGTGGAAAAGAGCAAATTTTGTTTTTCTCATAATGACAAACTTCCACTACATCTCGCCTGAATCAGCTGAAGAATTAATTTCGTCCGTGTGCATTTCAACATGGCTAAGAATGCAAGCATAAAAATGACAGTCCGGGATTTTATATAAATCAATGTGTTCGCACAAAATATTCTGATGGGAAAAATGACCTTAGCTGTCGACGCACCCTAAAACTCTCAAAACTACTACTCGAACCAATCCGATTCTTCTTTCATTTCGTCTGGTCGTCGTCTCTTTTCAACTTGTGCCACCCCAAACTATCGACAACATGCGATATCTTAAGCATGAGCACTGCCTCCCGTATAATGCACCTGAAGTACTCTTACATGATTTACCAATTATATTCGCGATTAAATTTTGAAATAAGTTACATCACTTCAACACCAAATTTTCCCGTTGGTATTGCCGTTGCAATCCCTGAGATTTCCCACTCATTAGCTTTGCATAAGGCTTTGAAGCACACTATCATAACAGCTAGAAACTCAAGGTGACGTAGATTACTAAATGGAAAAACATTGCGGGGATAATTCGCTTATTTAAACAATATGATAACATAATTTCGGTGGAAGGCGAAACACGCCGTGTACGTGCAAGCAACTGGTTGAAAAATAAAGACACCGCGATGTGATGAAAATTTTGGGCAGGCTGGCAATGGATGGGCATTCTAGCGCCCCCGCTCATTCCGTGGTGGCAAGTCGTGAGACGAGCCCGGTGCTAGGCCAGTCGAGGATACGAATTCCTTTCGCCGGTAACTCATCGAAAGGAAATCAGAGCTCGCGGCCAAATTCCATCGGCAACATCTTCGAGCAGACTGCCTTAGTTATTCAGTTTCCTTCCTTTTTTGCTGTGCCATTAAATTAAAACTTATTTTCCTTGCTCGTGGACGATTCATAAGAACATTGTCTGCATCAGTGTTATATTTTTCATGTTGCTAGGAATTATTTTTTCTTCTTCTGTTAGCGTGTATGTTAACTAGAGACCGGACGTTTCCTTCGTGTATTCGTGCAGGTTTGATATTAAAAATCCAAATACAGTGCGAAGTGTTCAGTCATGCTTTCATTCCTTTATCGCGAGAAAGGTGCCTCTCACAATCAGGAGTTTTTTGAGAGGCATAAAAAATCGGCCCGAGAAGATCTCTGAATCAAAGGCGAAGGCACTCGCCGGCCTCCACCCCCTGCCACTCTCCCCTCGGCGATGAAGTCCCGCGCCGCACCCCACCCTGCCGCCGCCTCCCTCCCCCCTTGTGCCGCCATCCCTCGCTTTCCCCACAGGCGTCCCTCTCAAAGAGGGGCCTTGTTTCCTTGCCCGAATGGGCGTTTACGTGGGGCGGCGGCCCCCCGCACCAATCACAGCATGAGATGGGGCGTGGGAGGCTGGTGGGGAGTGGGTCGGGAGGGGACCGCAAACTCCTTAAGATCTGCGGATGGCCGTTCCGATTCCTTGAAAGCAAACAGACCCGGCGTACCGCAAGGAGCGGTACTCGGGTCCTCCGAATCAACATTTACGTTAATCACTTTTGCTAACGCATTCCCTTCGCTTTGATTACTGTTGTCGCGAGCCATGTTGGCGAAGAAACCGCCAATCAGACTCCTGGAGACGATGAATACCGCAGTGCCATTTTTGCATCATTTGAAACGGTGGGATCATATACCGGACGCGCAACAAATCAAATGGCTCAAAGTTCACGTGAAAAAAGTGGCTTTATATGTCCCTTGTAGCACCTCTCCAAGTTTGTACGGTGATCCGCGATCACATTCGCTAACAGATTCAAAATAATGCGACCATTGAAATAATTGAATATTTTAATAATTCCGAATAAATGCAAATGCTGTGTTAGAGTTGTTGATACTTTGAATAAAATACTTTGTTTCCATCAAAATTGGTGTTTTATCCTTTGTTTCTGTCTGAAAAGAAGTAGCTGTTCGACTAAGGTTGCTGATTAAAACGCAATATAGAACAGAAATTTTATTAAATAAACTAAAACTGCCTCTATATGAAAACACTGATGTAGAGTAGTTCCATTTATTATAGTTTTTTATGTGTCAGGGGCCTCATAAATGTGCGGGCATGTAAGATCCTTATTCTTAATTCCAAAATAAACGGCCTCAGGCGATTAGCAGAGTCACCCACCGAAAAACGATTACAAAACTAAACGAGAGAGCAGCTAAGTCTCCAGTTAAATCTGAAAAAATCACACTCCTACAGTTGCGGGAAAATAAATTCCATCACCCCAGAACCTAGACACCCGAAAACCTATAGAAATTATGATGGCGCACAGAGTATTTAGAGTGAATAAAGGTTTAGTTTTTTAATTTAACAATACAAAAAAGGCTTCCCTACTTGTCATTGAAATGAACCAATATTAACCGTAAGAATTGCGAAGTACGTAATAGCTAGGTGCATTCCTAAATGTTTGGCGTCTAATGAGAAGGCAGCTATACCCGCGTTTGACAACAAAGGGCGTTCCTAAGGGAAATTTATGTTATCATCGTGTGCTGCCATCTATCAAACGACGGCGAAACAAATTTCAGACTGATCTATAGGTTAGTTTGGATTTGGCAGCCATTCGAGTAAGACGTGTTTCGTGATTTTCGCTAAGATGGAAAAAGAACACTATCGTTCGGTAATTCGCTTTTTGTTTTCGGATGGGAAAAAATGCGAGGAAATAAAAGCAAAGTTGGATGCTGTTTATGGGGACACTTCGCCATCTATGACCACACTTAGATATTGGTTCGACGAATTTAAACATCTGTTTTTATGAGCAGCGACCAGGACGCCCGGCAGACGTGGTTACCAAGGAAATCAATCAAAAATTCTACGCCATGGTTCTCGCTGATCGACAAACGAAAGTGCGTGAAGCGCGCCAAGTAGCAGAGGCCGTGGGTGTGTCGACCGGAACTGCAATTAATATTTTACACAATAAGTTGGCGATAAAAAAATTGTCGGTCCGATGGGTGCCGCGATTGCTCACGGTGGACAACACATTCTTCCGCAGTTGTCGCCGCAAACTGTATGAACTACGTTATGAATTGATGCCGCAACCCCTGTATTCACCCGATCTGGCTTCCTGCGATTTTTTCTTATTCCCCAACATGAAGAAATGGCTCGCGGGAAAAAAAATTAGCTCAAACGAGGAAGTTATCGCCGAGACAAGAGGCGTATTTTGGAGAGTTCGACGAATCCTATTTTTTTGAGGGGCTAAAAAAATGGCCGGAACGTTGGGAGAAGTGTATCTTTCTAAAAGGGGACTATGTTGAAAAATTAAAAAAATATTTTTGAAAAAATGGTTTCTTCATTTCTAGCACGGGTACTTATTGAACCGCCCTCGTAAAAGCATCATGCTTTCTAATCCATAATCAATGTGGGCGCAGTCTACTTATACATATGGAACTGACAATTTCCCCGACATGCTCACTCCCCCGTGGCAAGATAGGTCACCGCCTCCTCCCCGCCACCCTTTCAGTCTAAGAACCCCCCCCCCCTGCCGCCTCCTCACCTACACTCTCTCCACAAACGTAATCTGCAGTCCTCCCATTCGACAATTCATCCCTGCCAATCTACTGGACAACGTACAACATCCATCCCTTTCCCCCACCACGACGTCACTGCTCCACAACTATTTCGTATCTGCGGCCCTGACCACGGCCTTCCATTCGAGACTCGCCCCGCCCCCCCTCCACTATGTAAGCAGGGGGGGTTTGAGAATGGTGAGTCGGCAAACATCCCCGGCTCCAGGCTTACCAACCCACTCCTCAACAAACTTCACCAAAAACTCCCTCTCCACTCCTGCCCCCCAACCATACTACTCCCTCCGAACTCCTGTTTTCTTCTTCTGACTTTGTTGTTTTGTTCTTGTTCGACTCTTCGGTTTTCTTCTGTTGTTATGCATGCACGGGTATATACGTGGCATGCATGTGTGTCCATCTATATGCGTGTATGTATTGTCTAAAAAGTATCGGTAACAATTGTTCCCATACGTGAAGTTGCGCATAGCGTGAAGTGCTGAATTCAGACCATTGGTTGCTAAGTGTGCGCTTGATCGCAGATCGTATTATTGGCATTGGTAAGATGACAGTGCACACACCATTATTGTCACTGAAAATGCGGCGATGCGAAATATCTGCTCTAAACTCGTCCTCCCGACCTATCCTCCATCCATCCAAGGACACCTCCACCATGGAACCCTAAGTGCCGTCACAGAGCCTTGCACGCGTACCCTTAAGTGTACCCTTACCCGGAATCCGCCTACTAGGGAGACTTCGAGTCGTGGAAAAACCGCTAGCGTGAAAAGTGTGTCGGCGTTCAAGCCGATGTACTCTGAAGAATTTTGAGATGAGGCATTGTAGCAATATGTGAGATAAATCTATTAGCCAGAATCTTTTCCCTATACTTTTTACACAAACCGTGTACATCATCAGGGTCACGAAATGGAACGCCACAGTAGATTAGTATCTAAAAAAATACTAGGGAAACATGAGACATCGGTTAAGGGGAACTAAGGAAATGGATTATCAGAACATAGAGGGCAAGGAAAATTTTAAAGTCGTAATAATTTTTCCATCAAACGTTGGCCGCCATGGTAGTCGATTGACTTGCTCAAACCTCTGTCGACTGACCTCGGAACAGCGTGCGGATGTGCACAAGGTGGGCGTAGTTGCTAGAGTACTTAAGTTTTATCACCACGAAGAACAACGTACTTTGGAAAGGAATAAACATCAGACAGTCAGTCTAATACCTAACCCAAAATATAGATACTAAATTATTATTAGGATAATTTCTAAGTCATATTACATTATTGATGAATTCAATGTATCTTTGTAAAGTAATAATAATCGACAATAGCACCTTAGCTCAACGATTTGACCAAAAGCAGGTCATTGGTGAATACAATGAGGAACACAATTGTTTCCCATCATAAGCATTGCCAGGTCATTAATGGAGATGCTCATATATAAAGAGTAAAATACAATTAGAACATGCAGCACGTCTATTTGTCTATTTCACCCGAAAACACACTACACAGGGAACCAACATAACAAACGTAGAATCGGTAAAATACTTGGGAGTAACGATAACTAAGGGTATATCCTTTAAAAAAACACATTGGCGAAATTTGTAGAATAGGAATTGAAAAATTGGTATTAATAAAAAGAATACCTGGGAACTGTAATGAAAGGGTTAAGTAGCTTTGTTACTTCACTTTAGTCAGGCCCCGCTTTGAGTATGCTGCAAGTGTATGGGATCCTCACGAGGGAGACGCAATTTTGGAACTAGAGATCGAGGAAAACGTAGAGAGCAGCTTTGTTTGTGGAAAGCTGTTATGAGGAAGTTAGAAGTGTCAAGGCACTATCGGAAGAATTAGGATGGGAGGCACCAGTTGACCTTAGGCTTCAATACAGGTTAAATTCAATGCGTGCATTTGAAGCAGGTCACTTATCTGAGGATGCTGAAGACATATTTCTATTAGACTACTTGTCTTTCTTTAAAGAACACAAAACATCCACCTGTGCGCCGACGTGGCACTCGCCGGGAGAACTGGCACCCAAGTTCGGTGTGAGGCTGTGTTTTTAAGGGATGCCCTCTCGCATGAATTGGTGCAAAGGAATGCATTGCACTATAACTAAATAATATCTTCCAGCTAACGGAAGGAATTCCACCTTTATGCACGCCCCCCCCCCCCCAGCCCTCCATCAATCGGAGCACTCGCTGTCCCTCCTCCCCATGGTTTCACTCTCGAGGCAGGGGGGGGGGAAGCGTTCGACCTCCCCTACTCCAAGGGCCCCGTTGCCCAACGACTCCCCTAAACAGCATCCAACTCCTTAAAGGACAAGAGGAGCATATGAAAATGAGAGAAGGTGGATTGATTCGCTGGCAACAGGTCTCCCCAGGGGAAATCAGGCAATAATGGGCCCTGAATTGAAAGCGCGCAATCAAGCACTTGGGCGAAATGTTTATGAATTGTGACGATTCTCGGGATCCGCTGACCCTAGGGCAAGGAAAAGGACGCCGGGACCCTCCTCCCGAGCGGAGGAGGCAACTCCTTCGCTCGTTTCTGGGAACGCTGAATCGATCAAAACGGTATCATCGACGGTCCAGAAGTGATTTCTCTCGTATCAAGTCGTTGGGGCGTTGCTCCAATCAAGGGGGGGCGAGGGAGAGGGGAAGGGGTAGGGTAATAAGGATGCTGGGCCATCAAGGGAGGGGTGCACCAGTCTACATCGGCATCAATACCCTGCGAGCCTCCAAAAAGGTGTGTGGCAGGGGGTGCAGCATTAGGAGGAAAGGGTAAGGGATGAGGGGGTTAGGGTTTTTCAAAAGGAAGGGGAAAGGTGGGGGGAACCTGCAAAAAATATATATAAATATACTAGTGTAACCATGCGCAGTCGCTACATTGTAGGATAATACTTATTGTGTCGAGCTGACTCCTGGGGGATTTCGATTACAAGCATTCTGGTCTCTTATTGTTCTTGAAAAAAAATGACATTTTTAAACCTGTCAGTCTTGCAGTCTAACTCTCTAATGTTATATTCGTGATCTCTCCGCCCGTAATGCGTTGGGGTTCGTGTATGTTCTTTATGTCATCGGAAAAGGACCCATCTTTAAATGTTTTTAATAAGTTTAATCTGTATTGTAAACGCCCCTCCGAATATGTGACCGTTAGTCGCCTACAATCACGGCCACCATGAGTGAGTGAAAGCACTAGACTCACGCCAAGAATATTTTAATGCAATTTTAGAATTTCTTAACGACTCCATTTAGATCAATAAGACATCTACAGAGGCGTACATCATCAGGTGGTGGCTTCGCTTCTGGACCCGCAATAAAAAGCAATCATAGCTTGGTGCGGACGAGCAGATCCAACGGAGGACAGGAAAGCAGATGCGATGTGCAATGGGATGACAGGCGGAGTTCTACGGGCGAGTCGGCCGATCCCATCGCCCGCTGCAATTCCTTAGCGGCGGTCTCTTCTACGAAAATGCCACGCTCGCACTGATAGGCAAATGTGGCTACAAACTTCGAGCGAATTTTTCTGTTGATTTGACATCCGTCTGAGAGTCTCCGAAAGTAATTTTTTTGTCTGGAAAAATAGCATCAAACTCGTTTTATAATAAAGTCGGCATTTCAGACACCAAGTATTGCCTGGGGTGTGGGGCAAAAAAATGAACTCAAAAATATATGTCTGACTTTTAATACTTGTTTAAAAGAGAGTTCTTACTTTTTTTTGAGAATGATGTTTGGTATCACTTGTGGTTGAAGGTGAATGCCACTATCCCATGAAATTTGAAACTGTAAAAATAACCAAGAACACGACGCAATAAGTTCGTTCCATTTTCCAAATATTTATAAATAAAGGAGTTGGTATTTGAGACAAACTTTAACTAGATTATTGGTCAAGAGAATTTATTTTAATTTTCTCTTTCAATTTTTGGTTTAAATACGTAATCTATCTTAGGGAAACAACCGTCTGACTCACTCTTAGATTCCCCCTATGGTGATAACTACTTAGATAATAATAACTATTTAAAAGAGCCACATTCCAGGGCGTGAGACTGTCCAGTCATTACCTCAGGAACTTTATCAAAATTTAAGGAGAGGCCCATGGTCTGAACCTTAGAAATTGATTTTTCAATGGAAAAACAAGGAAAAGTAGGCATTTAAATGTCGCAACATTTTTCTACCACTTAAAATTAAAAAGTATTGTGTAATAAGTAGATTTAGAACTTGGATTTAAGTGTGGAAAACAGTTTTCAATTACCAATTACCTCTCCTTATCCGTTTCATACAGTTTTCCTCCAACTTTCGTGTTTCTCAAAAACCTTGCATACCCCCCGAACTACGCTTTGCAATTTTTCGTTGCATTCTTTTCTCTAATTTTATTTCGCGAATATTTTTTCGAACCAACAACACGAAGCTTTCAATAATGGATTTCTCGTATTCACAAGATGTGTCCAGAATGTTACTCACGTTTCGGCCTAGCGCGGCGGTGGGTAGGAATAGAGCCACCATCTTGGTGTCTAAACGTCCCTACACTCAGTAATCCTGCTGTGGTAGTGTTCTACTATTTTGCTCAATGCGAACTGTTAAAATGTGAGCTGCAATAGAAAATCCCGCGAGTATTCAAGTGCGATCTGTGATTTGGTTTTCCCTGGCAAAAAACTAACACAAGTCGATTGAAATTCATAGGCAACTTTGTGTGAAGTGTGTACGAGGAGAGGGAATAATGAGTGAAGGCGGAGTGAGTAAGTGTTGTATTCAGTCCATAAATGACCACAGCACCAATGCTCACGACGAGGACCGCAGTGGTGAGCTTAGCTTTGCGACAGGCGGCAGTTGGCTTCAGAGACGGAATTGAAACGTTTGTGTATCGTTATGATAAATGCCTCGATTTGAATGGTGACTACGTAGAGAAATGGTTTAAGAATGTGCCTTTCCAATGTTTATAATTAAACTTTGTGCTGTCACTGGGTTTATATTTTATTTCAAAACGTAAGTTACTCCCTGGAAGGCCTCGTACTTACACGCAAAATTATGGATTCATGAACGACATTATACAGGTAGTATCCTATAAAATCCAATTTCGATGTTGGGTTGAGTTGTAAATCGAGTTCCTCGGAAGAAGAAATGCATCAATTACGATCGCGCATTCATCGATCTCACTCGTGCATTCGAATGAGTGTACGAGTGTATTGACTATAGAGTTCGGAAAATTCAGTTAAATCATCATTCACGTTGGAAACCATGTCGTCGTATACTAATTTTTCCACTGACAATGATTGGGTGGGGGCGGTATTCCGCTAACATGCTCGAACAATTCACCCAACCTTGGTTTCCGCAGGAGTTTCGAGAGCGATTTCTCAAAACTGCAAATGGGCTTACTATACAATGGGCCTAATATTCCTCTTAAGTTGTGCATACGGGGAATGCCGACGGTAATATATGGTGTAGCACTTTCCAATTACCTACATTACAATACGTATATTGCATTCAAATTTGAAACGTTTGCATCACTTTAAGGGTTTTCTTACAGAGCTTATTACATTGGCCCCTGACCACACGAGAAAGACACCCCGCGCCAGCAGCCGGAAGAGGGAATGGGGGTGGGTGTTTGGAGGCAGACCACGAGCGCCCCACCGCCGTCGTGCGGAATCGATGTTATCGCGGTTGGCGGCGGCAGAACTCGGAATCAACGCCGCTCTCCACAGGAAATAGAAATCATTCCGATTGGGGAACGCCAGAATCCCAGGGACCCTAGGAACTAACTTTCCCGCGACGCACGTACCCTTTGGCACTTGCGTAGCGAGAAAGGGAAAGGACGATGCGAGGCATACATACACGCCTGTACAAGGTTTGTAGGAAGACTATCGGTAACAATTTATTTCCTGACGTGTGCGTTGTGGTGAATTCAGACCGTCGGTTAAGTGTGCGAATAATCGCATATCATATTTTTGGGATTGATAAGATCTGCGCTTAACTCGTCCCGAAGGTCTTGAAGGGACGACCAAGAGCAGAGTCGAGGTTGTCTGGTTGCGAAGACCTTCTACAACGACATCGCGACGATTCCCCAACACTCTTACAGTCCCGAATTGGCACCGTCAGACTATTATTCTCATTCCCAAAGGTGAAATCCTCCCTGGCTCAAATTACACCACCATGGGACCCTAAGTGCAAAAAAGAAGCTTGCGGACCCTTAAGGACCTTTCGCCTACCAGGGAGCCATTGAGTCGTAGTAAAGCCGCTGGCAAAAATCTGTCGACGCTCAAGGGATGTACTTTGAAGAATTTTGAGAAGTATTGTAATAATATCTTAAATAAATCTATTGTTCAGAAACTATTTCCCATAATTTTTACAAAAAGCATATATATAGAAAAACTGCACGGCAAATACATTATGCATGCCGCCAAGTTTGGCATAGAAAGGGAATATGGCGTAGATGAGGAAGCTCACAGAGTCTTGAAAGGGAATAGAAATTAAATAAGGCCATGGGGACAACATTCCAATAGAACCAATCACAGGTTAAGGAAACGTTGCTAGGAAGATTTTTTTATGGACTGATTCGCAGTATCTATTAGGAAGGAATCTGGCCGGAAGACTGCGAGATCAGGGTTAGTTCCTATTCAAAAAAGGTAAGGCCTGCAATGTGTGATGTCTTCAGAACAATATGTTTGATATCCCACGCAACCAAAGTGGTTCTCAAGATCATCAACAAAAGGATGGAGAGTAGGGCAAATGATTGCTTAGGGGAAGATCAGTTTGGGTTTAGGAAGGCGTGATGCCATTACAGTAATGAGGTCACTAATCGACATGAATATAGAATACAATCAGGACTTATGTGTGTATTCTAGATATCGAGAAATGGTTTGGTGGATTGAGTTGGGTGGAGTCAATAAATATATCGTAGAAAATAGGAGTAGGTTGGAGGAAACCTAAGAGTGGAATAATTTTGCCAATAATTACGCGTCATTTTGGTAGATTAGACCACTGGAATGATGATATAGGCTAAGAAAACACTAAATTAATAAATTCGATGGTGATTCCTGTAGGCGAGTGTAATCCACTCCCAGGGTGAGGGGCGGTTGCTTCTGCACTGCAAGGTCACGTCTCTCCCCCTCGTTGCGCGAATAAACCTCCGTATTCTCGGAGGCGTCACCTAACGACCCTCTTCCTGTGCGCCGCCTAAAGAAATTTGCTTTCACGAAGCAAACGCCTTCAAGCGAAAGAACAGAGCCAAACAGGATGCTGTGGAAAGAGGCGGATCGCGACTAGGGCTTGCGTGAGATGCTTCCTCTCTCATCATCGCTTGTCATCCACTCGCACCGTCAAATATTGTGATAACATTTAAAAAAATAATAAATTACGATGAGGAATTTCAGGTGTCTTACGTAAAGGCTGGGAAGGTGCGGAGAAAGGATCGATTTATCACAATTAATGGAAAAAGTCAGTGGACTTATCGCCATTGTTTTATAAAATTGAATCCGCCACGGTGCTCTCTGTTACTGATTACGAAAAGAAATAGAAGCGCAAAAGTGTCAATCTCACATGTCGCCATTGACTTCGTCATTTGAAACCTCTTGCCTATTAAAAAAATATTGCCATGCAACTACTTGGAGGGCACTCTTCGAGGTCCATGGGTCGAGGAATAGACTCGAACGCAAGAAGCCACGATAGATGGCAGGGAATGCGTAAACCATAGACGTTCAGATCGAGAAGGGAGCAGCTAGAAATACTGTGCCGCCGGACAACACGACCTCTTCCTGAAGGTGGCAGCGAAGTCGATTACTTCGTATTTACGATAGTTAACGCATTCCCAGTAACAATATAATTTGGAAGGATCTACCCTATGACCACCATTCTGTGGTCCAGCGTCTTGTCGGTAAAACGCTTCTGCAGGACCAAAGACGGAGGAAATGTTGAAAGATTAAGAGATGTTGTAAGCCATGGTACAAGACGATTACAATGTATGCAAGTTTCGCATAAAAAGTATCGGTAACAATTTTTCCAGACATGTGCGTGAAGTATTACATTCAGACCGTCGGATGAGTGCGCTCATGATTGTGGACTGCATATTGGAATTGATAGGATGACAGTGCACTCACCATTATCACTTAAGTCTTGGCGTTGCGAAAGATCTGTGCGTCTTTGGACGGATGATCGAGAGAGCAGAGTCGAGTGTGTCTGCTTACGAAGACCCTCTGAAACGGCATCGCGACGAGTCCCCAAACCCCTCACAGTCCAGACTCGGCACCAAATCACTATTTCCTCTTCCTTTAAACGTGAAATCCTCTCTCCCTCAAAGGACACCACAATAGTACCCTAAGTGCCGTCAAAGAACCTTGCACGCGTACCCTTGAGGACCTTCCGGAAACCGCCTACCAGGGAGCCTTCGAGTCGTGATAAAAAGCGTCGACCCACGAGGGAAGTAGCACTCTGAAGAATTTTGAGAGACATTTTAATAATATCTTAAATAAATCTTTTTTTAAATTAACATTTTCCCGATACTTTTAAATACACGCCATGTATTCCTTCTTAGACCTTTTCCGGGTCGACTAATATTTTTCCTAACTTATCCCTGATTTTCATATAGCGTAATAAACTAGACTCTTTTTTGGAGACAAGGGGATTCTACAGGTAAGTAATAACTACATCGCCATGCATGATTTTGTGCATTGCTCCGAACCCTGTGTCTCTTTTATATTCAGGATTCGCTTTAAATTCTGCAGAGTAATTTCATCGATCAACCTTGGATACAAGCAGGCAGGCATTCCTGAACGTGCTACAGTAACGGATTACAATCACTTTTGAACTGACTGCATGGACTTCAAAGGTCTCCTTCGCCGCCGAAATATTCAAAAGGCTGAATGCTCAACTGGAGTTTTGTGGGCTTGCGATCCAGGAACGACCGCTCGCCGGCGGGACGACCTCTCCCTGATCGCCTTCCTGCACTCCACCTCCCGGAGGAGCCGGAGATTTAATGCCAGAAATAAACTTTCGAGGCGACATTATTTCTCTAGAACTGGGCCGTTAAACCAACCGGTTATGGGCATATAATTCTCGCGAATAATACTATCCATGGTGTCCGACTTTGGCCGACTTCTTCGTGACGCGTTCTTTTATAAATTAACATTTTTCTTGTGGTAAGTTTGAAACGGTAATCCAAGGCCTGCCGAGGGGTCGTTTGGGCGACAGCAGACGAGAAAGAGGCAACGAGATTTCGTACACGCCGCCCCTTATCTCTCCTTTGCCACCATTGACTTCTGTTTAACATCGTTTCCCGTCTCACAATACTTGGTCTTCATCCACAAATTGCGACAATAAAAAAATGACAAACATTTCCCGATACTTTTTACGCAAAACTTGTTTATTCTTCAATTCAATATGCATCTGCCAGAGGAACTTGTTTGCTTAGAAGAGAAGTGGCCGACAGTTGTCGCAAACGGTTGTGACAGCGCACTGGAGGGATTTCGTGAGTCATGCGCGCGCATTCTCCGCGCTGGGAAAGGGAGGGTGGGGGGTTGAGAGGGGGATGAAATGGAGCGTCGGGGGTGGGTGGGGGTTGAGCGGGGAAGGGGCGAATGTAAAGTGCGATTCCCCGCGCGTTTCCTATTTTGTGCGGCGACCGGTTTTTGAGAATTTCATGTTCGTCATCCCTCCACGTCCACTAGAACCCCCCCCCTTGGGGCTCACACTTATGGCCAGCCTCCGTCCACCCCGCGCTCTCCCACCCCCCAGGAATCGCCATCCTCTCGTCTCCTTTCGCGGCGGGGGGGGGGGGTTGGTTTGCACGGACTCGCCCAAGGAAGAAGGGCCGACGGCAAATTAGACGATATGGAATCGGAGAGAGAGAGAGAGAGATGACGAAGATGGGCCCTCCGACCTTGCGGTGCCCCCATTAGGAACGACTTGGACGCTCGTCGGGGCATCTCGTGCGACGGAAATGGATGCCTAAGGAGTCGTCCCCCCTTCCCCTTCCTTATGGCATTGCGAACGCGTATCCCACTCTTTCATTTAGTATTTCCTTTTCGAGGAACTTCCTTCGTTCTCTCCTTCCCTTTCTCATTTCGCGGGGATGGACTCGGTGCTGCGTCGTCATCCGAAGCGCATCGTTCACGCCAGTTAGGCCCCACCTTGAGTTAGGCCCCACCTTGAGTTAGGCCCCACCTTGAGTTAGGCCCCACCTTGAGTACACTGCGGGTGTATGGCATCCTCACGAGGTGGGCTTAGTTTTGGAACTAGATCGAGTGCAACGTAGAGCAGCTAGGCTTGTGAAAAGTTGGTATGAACAAGGTACCGATGTCACGACGCCATCGGAAGAAATAAGATTGAAAGACTGTAGGTGTAAATACAGGTTACATTTACTGCATTAACTTTTAGGCAGGTTACTTATCCAAGTATGTTAAAGATAGGCCGCCACTTACTGTGGTAGATCAGATCACGTACGTACCTGTATAATCAGGGACATAGCTAGTAGAACGGATAGATATAAAATATCGTTTTTTCCTCACATCATAGGAGATCAAAATAGATATGATAGCAATCGCGTAGGAAATAATTGGCATTGGCAGTGTATATATTTTGTCGATATCCGGCATGTCATAAAAAAGCAAAAACACAGTAATCAACCCGAAGGTCGGTTTGGTAGGTGATGGTAAAGTTCACCCAGTACTAAGCCCGATACGGCGTGTGAAATTCGAACATCAGGGTAGGGGGGCAAGAACCTTTCCCTGTGCCGGTTATGGTTTCCCAGGAAGATCTGGTACCAGAAAAATGACTTTAGCTTGGGTGGAGCTACAGGTGCTCAGAGTGCTTTTCCCGGGAATCGAACCCGGGGCCCTCCGGACAGCATTCCGGCTCTCTACCCCCTGGACTACCGCGACCCATATTTTATTTCATAGACCCATCTTTTTAACAATTCTGCACTATGATTTGAATATACGTACCCTGTTATCGCATACTGTTGCGAGAGGAGTACCTTCATTCGTGCGAATGATGAAACTAATATTTGTGTAGATGTGACATGCATGCATGGCTGGTGACCTAACACCCCCCGCCACACTGCCCTTGCGGTGGCTTGCCGGGCATTGTCTCGTGACTGGATGAATGATATTTATTTTAGGGATAGGAAATAATTAGCGTATGGTGTTGGTCAATCCACCGCCCGTCGGCGTACTTGGTGCGCAGCTAAATAGATGGCAGAGGGAAGTTCAAATTGCCGTTTCGTGGGTCCGAAGGTTGAGTCTCCAACTGTTCGCGCGAGAAATTATTCCTTACAGCGGTTGGTTCAGCAGCCAATGTCCCTTTCAACTCCTCACCTTGAACCACTCCTACCGATGCAATGCGACGCACAACTTATTCCTTTTGCGCAAGCTTTTACTTGGGATGATTTGTAATTTTCTTTAAGTTTTTAGCAAACCAATGACATATGATCCCAATGTCATTTAACCCAGGCTTTCCAATTATTTATGTGGCCATATCTATTTGTTCGTGGCGTTTAATCACGACGAGTGTGGTTCATCTCTCTCACCATTGTATCCAGTTTGATTCCGATTTTGAACACCCTTCTCCGCAAGGTCGCAGAAACTCAACGCTTCTTCAACGCGTAGTATAAACAACGCGAAATTGTGCATCCTCTTGACATTTTCGTACGAGTAGTCTCCAAATATAACCCTTAAGACTTATAAATTCATCTCCGTACGTGATCTTTTCCTGATTTCGCCTTTAATCCGATTTAATTATTTAGTTCCTATTTACTTGTACCCTTCCCCGGACTACAAACTTGAAGAACTTGTACGTTCCGATGACCCCTAGAGATGTGCTGGCGAGAGTGATAGTAATTGCTCCTGGTAGGGCCACCCATGCCAGATAGGTCGAAGGTTAGGAGCCAAACGAAAGGTAGTCCACGCAGCGTCCGTTCCTCAGTGAGGCGGCTGCAATGGCGTCTGACCCCAGTGGGGCGGCCAGTAAGTGATGGTGTCACGTTAAAAACACTATTGAGGAAGGCAACGGGAAACCACCTAAATTATCATTCCCAAGATAAATATGATGGACAAAACAGAGATTTTGAGTCCTGGTAACTACGGGGCTCGAACCAATCGGCCGTGTGTCGTGCCCGGCAGCAAGGGAGGCAAGGCTTCCGCGGTCATCATCCCACGAAACCCTTGAAAGTGAAAACCGGCAGCAGCAGAACAGAAGACGCAGGAGAAGAAAACGAAGTTAGTTAGAATAGGAACGTGGAATGTTAGGACAATCATGAGGACAGGGATATTGGAGAATGTTAAGCGAGAGATGGAAAGGGGAAATATAGATATTTTAGGTCTATGCGAGGTGAGATGGAAAGATAGCGGGGATTACTGGAGTGATAAGTATAGAGTAATATACAGCGGCGGGGACGAGAGCCAACGAGGGGTTGCCATAGTATTAAATGAAGAGGTAGGAAGAAGCGTAGTCAACATAGAGAAGGTAACGGATAGCATACTACTAGTAGAGATAAAAGCCGAACCGACGAACTTGGTTATTGTTCAGGTATACATGCCACCGAGCAACCATACGGAAGAAGAGGTCGATAGGATATACGATCAGTTAGAGGACATGATCGCGTGTGTTCCAGCAGGGAAACATTTGATAGTGATGGGGGATATGAATGCGACGGTAGGCGAAGGAAGAGATGGTGATGAGGTGGGCGACTACAGTTTAGGCACGAGGAATGACCGCGGGGAGAAAGCAGTTGAGTTCTGCAGGAGACAGGACTTAGTCATCACCAACACTTGGTTTAGATACCACAAAAGACGCAGGTATACATGGAAAATGCCAGGTGACTCAGAAAGGTATCAGCTAGATTATATCCTGGTTGGACATAGGTTTAGGAACAGTGTGATAAATTCGCACAGCTTCCCCGGAGCGGATGCGGACTCTGACCGCAATTTAGTTGTTATGAAATGTAGCGTACTCGACGGGCATACTCGACGATGAGATAGAAAGGGCATTAAGGGAGATGAAACTAAATAAGGCCGAGGGGGTGGATAACATTCCCGCGGAACTATTGAAATGTTTAGGAAAATGTGGGAGGAAGAGGCTATATGGGCTGATCCGTAGCATTTATGAGGAGGGAATCTGGCCGGAAGACTTTGTGAGATCAGTTTTAGTTCCGATTCCGAAAAAGGTAAAGGCCACGTCATGTGAGGACTATAGGACAATTAGTTTGATATCCCACGCAGCTAAAGTTGTTCTCAGGATCATAAACAAAAGGATAGAGAGTAGGGCAAATGATTACTTAGGGGATGATCAGTTTGGGTTTAGGAAGGGGAGAGGTACGCGTGATGCCATTGCAGTAATGAGATTATTAATCGAGAGGAATATAGAATACAACCAGGAAGTATTTGCCTGTTCCGTACATTTCGAAAAAGCGTTTGATAGAGTGAATTGGGAAAACCTAATGAGTATATTGTAGAACATAGGAATACAGGAGTAGATTGTAGGGACAGGAGGCTAATCCGCGACCTGTATATGTCTCAGACTGCTTAGGTGCGAGTGAGGTACGGGGAGTCCCGATGGTCAATGTTAGGAAGAGGTGTAAGATAGGGTTGCCCATTATCACCGTTGCTGTTCAACCTGTATGCAGAGGAAATGATCAAAGAGGCATGGGAAGAACTGGAGGTAGGAATGAAAGTGGGTGGGGAATTCGTAAAATCAGTTAGGTTCGCTGATGACCAAGCTTTAGTTTGGCAGTCAGCCAAGGGGCTGCAAGCATTGCTGAGTGAATTGGAAATTCAGTTCGACAGGTATGGGATGAGAATCAATATTAACAGAACAAAGGTTATGCGATTTTCTAGAAAGAAAAAGGCTAAGCTTGACATTAAAATAGGAGGAAAAAAACTAGAGCAGGTAGAACAGTTTACGTATCTCGGTAGTGTTTTCGACCAACACGGTCAAAGTAGTAGGGACGTAAGGAGAAGAATTGCGCTAGGCAAAGAGGCTTTCACAAGGAGGAGGGAGTTGATGACAGGGACGTTGAGCGAGGATATTAAGAAAAGACTCGTAAAAACTTTGATATGGAGCGTAGCTATGTACGGTGCGGAAACGTGTTCATTGAAGCAGGAGGATGACGTAGATTGGAGGCTTTTGAAATGTGGGTGTGGAGAGGAATGGAGAAGGTGAAATGTACAGAGAAGAAAACAAATGAGGAAGTTCTTGGTATGGTGGGCGAAGAGAGGGGTTTGTTGGGAGAAATCCTATGGAGGCAGGAAAAGTGGATGAAGGGCGTTTTAACCGGCAGTGGGATGTTGAAGACTGTAATAGAGAGGAGAATGTTGGGCAAACGAGGAAAGGGAAGGAACAGGATAGGATGTTGAACGGGATGAAGGGAGGAAGAAAGTACTCAGAGATGAAGAGCGACCTGATATCGAGTAGGATGATGGATTTTGTGTTTTGTTAGGAGTAATAATATGTTTGTTTGGTAGTTGTGTCCATCCAAAAACCAACCTTAACCGGTGGATTACCTTAAAAAAAATTACTTGTACGCACGAAGGCAGTTGGCAAGGTTCTCGGAATCACTACCAGATGTCAGCGCTAGGGCAACGGGTTTCCCATGTAGTAATAGTTAATGCTTTATGATTAAACACGTAATACATCAGTGTTCTGGGAAGAGAATCGTGGTGCGGACGACTCTCTATTGTTGTTTTCGTGTAGTGATTTGAGAATATGGAAAAAATTGAGATTGGAGCAGTGATTAAATACTTCGTAAAGAAAGGTGTGAAAGCAAAGGAAATTCATGCAGACTCGGCTCCTTCATATTCAACTAATGCCAAGTGGACAAATGAGTTTGAGTTTAGCCGGGACAGCTTAGCTTATGATCAGCGCAGTGGTCGACCTAAAGGCCTGGCCACTACCCCAAAAATTATTGCAAAAGTGCATTAAATGGTTATGGAGGGTAGCCGAATGGGATGTCGTCTGAGCGAGCATATCACATTTTAACAGTGCAATTAGATACGAGATACTTATCTATTGTCAGCCCCCCGTAGGAGAAGGAAGAAAGAGACAAATTGATATTTTGAGATGTTAATTTCGCTAATATTTCTAACTCTCATGGCCTAGGTTCCCCCTCTCCGTGTCATCCACAGGTGACCTGAAGACGACACAAAGTATTGACACCTAGGAAATGATAAGGACGGCGCAAATTGCCAAGTGAAGTAACCAAACACCATTTCATAGCCCAATGAAATTTGGAAATTGATCCCAGCATTAACCCCGCCGTATTTCTAACAATATTCCAACATGCTGAGGTTTAAACTGTAATGGTAGATTTATAATGCGAAAGATGACTTCAAATACGAGAAGAAAAAAGTGAATGACGTCGTTTGTACTTTAACATTCTGGGGGGGATGAAAATTTTAAAATTATTTGACAAATATTTTTCAAGAATTGAGGAAAATCCAGCATAAATAGACCTTCAAAAACCCTTTAGCCCGCTACTAGCTCTGATAGAAGCTTAAGACAGCAGCCGTCTGGGTAATCAGTGATTCCCGGCATTTACAAAGTGTGTGTAAAAAGATTCGGTAACCATTTTTTCCTGATGTGCGTGTGAAGTGCTGAATTCCGACCGTCGGTTAAGTATGCGCATGATCTCAGACCGTAAATTGGGATTGATGAGATGACAATGCACATTATTGTCACTGAAAATACGGCGATAAGACAGATCTACGCTAAACTCGTCCTCACGAAGGTCTTTGGACGAACGACCAAGAGCAGAGTCGAAAGTGTCTGCTTGAGAAGACCTCCTACAACGTCATCACGACGATTCCCCAACCCCCGTCCAGACTCGCCACCAAAAGACTATTTCCTATTCCTATAAAAGTGAAATTCCTTCCTCCCTCAAAGGACACCACAATGACCCTAAGTGCCATCAAAGAACCTTGCACGCGTACCCTTAAAGAATTTCCGGAATCCGCCTACCACGGAACCTTCGAGTCGTGGAAAGTTCACTGGGAAAATTTTGTCGACGCTCAAGGGATGCACTGAATGAAGAATTTTGAGGCATTGCAGTAATATTTGAAATAAATCTTTTTATCCAAAAATTTTCCCGATACTTTTTATACCAACGATGTACAAAGGTGAAGTGGTGCTTAGATTTTTAAGTAATTGTATCGCGAATGGTATAAGGGTAAATTCATTCCCGATACCGTTCGCTTCGACTTCTTGAAGAGTTGAAGGACTTGGAGTGGGTCTGACCCCCGCGAGCGAGTCTCTCTCCTCCCTTCGCGCCCTCCCGGACGTTCCGCATTCCCTCCCGGACGACATGTTCGTCCCCATCTCCCCCAAATCGGGACAGAGATGCCCGAAAGGGGGAAGCTTGGCTTCCCCCCCCCTCCCGACTCTTCACCGCCACTCGGTTCCCTCGTGAGCGACGGTGCCGACCACTCCGACCACGTGACCTTCCCCATCCGACACCAGAGTCCTCTTCTGTCGCGGAAGATGCGGGGAGGGGTGCTCCCCACTCCGACCCCCTTCCCCCCTATCCGATCACCTCACCCACACCCCACCCCCCGTGGGCCCGCGATTCGGAAGAACGAAACGGTCACCCAAGGAGAGGCGATTATTTCGATGGGCCATTCTCTCCGGCACGGTCGGGATTCGAACGCGGGCGACTCGCTACCAGACTCCACGGTGCTTCGAGGGAGGTGAATATATCGAGGGGTCCGGTTTCGAATCCCGACCGCGTGGGAGAATGATTTCCACTGGCGCATGAGTTGCTGCGCAGTTGTTTATACACGCGCGCACCGTCGGATGATCCCGCCGAGGTTACTGCCACGGAATTTCGCGCAGTTTATTGAATGGGTCGGAAAGAGGATTGAATTCCCCTCCGCCTCCCCTCGACAGCATTCCGAATAAACGGATTCTTCTTGCCCCTCATCCACCAAACGTCCATATATGCGTACTCTCACTATTTTCTACATTAATCACTTTAAAATAACTTTTTCATCCAAACCAACCAATGAATTTAGATGCGAGTTAGAGAAATAACCCAAAAACGCCTTTCGAAATCTACGGAACAGACATCCAGATTATATTCTATGTTCATCCATTGTAGTGACATTTCTGCTACGACATCTCGCAGGCCTCTCGCCTTCCTGAACCCGAAATGAATTTCCCCGAAGTGTCGATGATCCTAAGAACCACTTTAGAAGCACTCGCAATCAAACTTATTGCTGTCTATTCCTTATATTTGGCGACCTTTCATTGCCTTCTGGAGTATAACTTACGTTGATCTGAAGTAGTCCTCCGGCAAAATTCCTCCCTCATAAATGCTACAAAATTAGTCCATGAAAACTCTTCCTCCCACATTTTCCTACACCCTTGAGTAGTTCCGTGTGAATGCCATCTACCCATACTGCGTTATTTGATTTTGATTCAACTAATACCCTTTCTTTCTCACCATTAAATAAGTCTTTACTCGGGTTCCTCTCCACCCTCCATCCTTTCCCGTCCATCCCTAATGGCGCAAATGACCTCAGCTGTCGGTCGCCTCCCCTGATAAATACTACCGCCCGAGTCTTCCACCACACCTCTACAAGCTTCTTCATTCTATTCCCGCTTCAGTTTATGATTTAACTATTTACGCTTCTCGCTCCCTATCTTTGTGCTTACACTCCTCCATTTTCTTCCACCGTCAGTAACCTATGGCAACTGGTGACGCCAACGCACGCGCGCTGCGGGGGCATGTCTAGAAACAATATAAGCGACGAGCAGTTACGAATGACCACATACTATATTGAGAACACCTCGCTAAGAACAGCAGAAGACACAAAATTAATATGGGTCCGAACACCAGACCCGTTTGCCGGGCGAATGAATGATTTTACGAGGAAAAATAGAACGAATTACGTATCCGATCAAAAGTCGAAGCGGAGTCATCGATTTTATCGATACTCGATGAATTTCCAAAAGAAAAAATTGTTCAGTAATAATAGAATATACATTATCGAGTGGGATCAATATCGATACAGGTCGCCCACTGGGGCGAGCGGAAGGGTCGGGTTCCGAAAACATCTTTTCTCAGGATGGGGAAGTAGCGAAGGAAGAAGAAAGGGGGGGTGAGAGGGTGGGGGGGAACGGGGAGTCCGCTTCGAGTGCCATGATTGGCGTGAGTCACCAGCGCTCTGCCGCGCCCGTTTAATTAATCGCCATGGATATCACAATCATCGCCGAGGGCAGGGGGAGGGTGTGGGGGTGAGCGCGCCCCTTTGTCGGCGGAGGACCTCGGGAGCGGCGAAATGGACGTGGCGAGAGGAGTGGGGGAGAGAGAGGCATTTGTAACCGCGAGCGCCCCTTTTCTCAGCATCGACATCTACGACCCCCAGCGGCAACTGCCCCTCGCTCTATTCGTGAAGTACGAATTTCGGCGCCCGTGTTTCTCCGCGGAGTGAGAACATTGCAATTAATTCCCATTTGTTTACTTGAAAATATCGAATAGATTTTTGAGGCAATATATCGCTTAAAATTCGTATATAATTTCATTAATGAATAAAGGAACATTCGTACGTTTATAAATAAAAACAAATTTCTGATGGTTCGCAGTCGTGAATACTTAGCAACTCGAAAATCTAGGAAGATCGAGAAGGAATATTGAATGTTCCACGACAGTACGAATGTATATACTACCGCAGAGTGTTCCTGGCGCAGCCACGAAACCTTCGTAATCCGTAATGCATCACTGTAACGTTTCACGGGACGTTTCCTCGCGTGGCTCAAGTGGTTAAAAGTATCCGCCCGGGAAATCGAACGATCCGTGGTTCAAGTCCCGGCCAAGGACTCTTTTTCACGCTTGTGATCTGCTCGATTCCGCCTTACCCACCTCTCCTGTGTCTGTCCTTCGCCTGTTTTCCCATCACTTATTACGTATATCCTACCTGGAGGACCTGAAAGATGCATATCCATCTACAGCCATGGGAATGAATCATCCTGCATATATCATCATCACCAGTATTTCAATCCTAAGATTGGTTTGTGTGTGTGTGTGTGCGCGTGTTTATATATAAATTTTTTTGGGTAATCTACCGGTTAAGGTAGGTTTTTCGATGGACACAGCTACCAACTAAATATTTTGTGACTCCTAACAAAACACAAAATCCATCATCCTACTCTACATCAGGTCCCTATTCATCTCTGAGTACTTTCTTCCTCCCTTCATCCCGTCCAACATCCCTATCCTGTTCCTTCCCTTTCCTCTTTTGCCCAACATTCTACCCTCTATCACAGTCTTCAACATCCCACTGCCGGTCAACACCCCCTTCATCCACTTTTCCTGCCTCCATAGGATTGCTCCCAACAAACCCCTCTCTTCGCCCACCATACCAAGAACTTCCTCGTTTGTTGTCTTCTCTGTCCATTTCACCTTCTCCATTCTTCTCCACACCCACATTTCAAAAGCCTCCAATCTACGTCTATCCTCCTGCTTCAATGACCACGTTTCCGCGCCGTACATAGCTATACTCCTTCATCTCTCTTGGATCTTTCCTGTGTCAACTATTACCTTACCCGCCTTATCTCTAACTGTTAGCATAGATCTCCCTAGAGGAGTGGGGGAAGGGCGGGCGAGAGTTAAATGGTGGGATGGAGTGGGGTGGAGTGGTGAAAATAGGGCAGGTTTTACATCTTCCTCGATGACATGGAGTGGGTATGGCTCTGGGGGTGTGACGGGATTTTGAGAGCGGCTTGGTGGATTTGAGGATATCTGCTAGGTTGGCGGGCCGTTCGAAGGTGACAGAGGGGCATTTGGGAAGAAGGTTGGAGGAAGTGTTGTGATTTTTGAGGATGGGTAATAGGTCTTTGAGGATGAATTTGAGAGACTGAATGCCTGGGAAGTATGTAGTACAGATTGAAAGAGGCTGGGAGTCTGTGGTTGAGGCAGGCTTGGGGGTGTAGGAATGTGTGAGTATTTTTTTATGGAGGAGAGAATCAGGGTATCCTCGTTGGAGCAGGGACTGTTGAAGGCTGTTGAGGTATTTGTTAGGGAATTCGGGATGGTTGCAAATACGGTGACCACGGATAGAGAGGGAGTTAGGGAGGGAGCGCTTGGTATGGGAGGGGTAGCAACTGCTGTAATGAAGGTATTGCTGCTTATTAGTAGGTTTAGTGTGAACAGAGGTCAGGAATTTGTTATTGCTAAGGGAAATTTTGACATCGAGGAAGGTGATCTGAGAGGATGAAATGATCGAGGGGAAAGACAGAGATGAGGAATCATTGAGTTGGGAGATGAAAGAATTGAGGGAATCTATGCTATGTGGCCAGAGCAGAAAGATGTAATCAATGTATCGGAGCCACAGGAGGGGTTGCAGAGGATAATTGGAGAGGAAATTCTCTTCCAGGACTTCGAGGTGGAGGTTTGAATATAAAGGGCTGAATCTACTAAGGGCACAATAGAACACAAATAAAATAGTAACACTTAAAAGGACACTCACATTGTAGATTGTTTGAGCTTTCGGCCTTCTTCAAGAGTCTTACTTAAAGAAGGCCTCGGGACTTGGACTCCCTTATTTAAAAAAAATCACTGAAGAGCGCACAGGTAAACTAGCGAAGTGAGAGTAGTGACGTTAGCTGGAAAAAGTAACGCCATTTTTAGTAGTTACCATGCAGTGGTCTGGTAAGTATCGAGACTTGGTCGTGTGGTGGCGACGCAGTGGATATTGTTCTAGAAATGAAACGCGTTTTTACCTCTCCTGCTCAGTAAATAAGCAAACTTTTCGTTGCTGGATGACTGACAACACTCGCGAACTTCACTTTAGACCTCTTCTTAGCCCCTAAGTGACGGTTTGGTGCGCTGTTTCCTGCATAGGCATTATTGGGCCTTACTTTTTTTGAATCTCGAGGTGTAATTGTTACTGTGAACTCTTTAAGATGCTAGAGGGCTTTTTACTCCCAAAAATGGAAGGCGAGGAATAAGATGCAGAGGCCTATTGGTTTCAACGGGATGGTGTCACGACTCATACCCCAGTCGTTCACTCCAAATCCTAAAAGAAAAATTTCCCGGCCGCCTGATCTCCTTACGAGGGGATGACGCTCCATGGCCCCTCGCTCATCGGATTTGAGCCCACGTGATTTTTTTCTTCGGGGATATCTCAAAGCTGAGGTTTACAAAGTTCGACCAAGGACCTTGGAAGCTCTTAAGGAGGCAATTACAAATGCCATCGCTTGAATAACGCAAGATACTCTGTGAAGAGTTTTCAAAAACACTTACGAACGATTCAACATGCGCATCGCTCGCCAAGGTCATCGTCACCTGGATGAAATAATTTTCAAAACCTAATAAAAATAAAATGGCATTGGATGTGTATTTTTCAAAAATAAAAACCTTTTTTAATTATCTTGGTTGGCTTTGTTACAATTTACCCGTCAAATCAGGGAGTTCATTCTGCTCCACCCTGTGTATATGCATATACACACGATGAAAGAGAGATCAAGTAACGGGGATTCCATACACACAGTGAACCAGAGTGAGGTGATTCGAAGTGGCAAGCTCCGTTGTACGTCGACACGCGAGTATTCATTTGGCACGCTCGCTTTCTTCGAGCTGACGACAAATCGACGCGAGACCCACACATCCACCTCATGGGTGATCACCACCGGGCGACTTAAACACTATTTGAGTTGAGATGTATCCCTTCAGACATCACTTAGGATACTCCTCTAGTTGTGCTCGTTCCTCCGTTCTCATCTTAAGCAGACATAACCGCATCTCCAGAGCGGAAAATCTTATTTGACGGACGAACGCACGGAGCCCTGTCAATAGCTCACTATCTCGGTGCATTATGGGGTGATTGCGGACGGAGAGACCTTGGCCGCGGACACTTCCATTCAACGAGGTCAACACTCTCGCTCGCCCCCCCCCCCCACATGCTACTGCCCAACCCGCGGGCGATGGTCCACCCGGCCTCTCTTTCCGGATCCGCGTCCGACTCAACCCAAAGATGGAGCACCACTCGATGAAACTTGCGCCCGAGTTCTCGAAATAGAGACAGTGCACCCCATAGCCAAGTACGGCCCGTCAAAACGAATACCATTACGCCATTAATGACCTCACGGCGAATCACGTCCCTCCAAAGGGTGAAAATCACTTATTTTCCATTTGCAGTGCGATCGGATGGTTAATGATGCTAATCAAACCTTTGACAAAATACACATTGGTCCATTTCGCAAATCTTTCGCAGAACGGGGGGGGGGGCGGGTTTAGGCTCAAAATGTCGCCTCTCAAATCGTTTTAGACGCAGATGCCAGATGCGAGACTTAGAAATTTTAAACATTCACACAGAATAGTTAGGCATACATTTACGGATATTGTGAAACGAAGTCTGCTCTTTCAGAGCCCCTATAGCAAGCGCTCATTTCAATCAATCATCGATTGTAATAATACTGAGCGGCTAATAGTATTCGTTAGGGACAGCCCAAACCTCCCTTTCTGCAGGCAGAATACTTTGATTCTTGATTCATCGATCAATTTCAAGTACCTAATAAAAAGGGCTTTATCGCAGGGCTTTACAGGCAGGATTACTTCCACTAAGTGTGCTGCCAGAATGCTCTTTGCGATTAATTTGTTATTTCGAGTCGCTCCGTACTGTGTCCATTAGGGCTGATTATTCACAAAGCTATAATAATGAAATTTATTAACTTAACGAATGGTAAGCACAATATCAAAATTAAAACAGATGTAAATTGACACGGAAAAAGGATACCACGGTATCCTAGAAAACCGCGGTAACCAAGGAAACCATCCAGTATCAAGTATGTCTGCTATTTACTTTAATGCTATACAACGCTGGTGCGACACTTGGCAATCAGAATCAAACTTAAAAAGTTCTTAGTCATGAATTTTTGGAAAAAGAGCAATTCCCTCCCGAACGCCTACTGCATTGGGAAAACCGAAATGGAATGTGGAGAATCGACTGAATCCCTAGGGTTCACCCTCACTCACGATCTCTACTGGGCGAAACACATGCGGGAAATATGTGGACAAGCTTACAAATAATTAGGATTTATTAGAAGAGTATTTGGTAAATGTGATAAAGAGGTCAAAGAGAAATGTTATCTGCCACTGGTTAGCCCTCATTTAGAATATGCTGCAAGTATAAATGGGATCCTCTCGAAGTTGGATTGATTGCCGAATTGGATCGCGAGCGGCGTAGAGGAGCTAGATTCGTAAAACGATGTTGTGATAAACTTATGAGGATATCCAAAAAATGGAGCAGCTAGGCTGGGAATCGGTCACGGAGCGAAGGTTAAATTACAGATTTTTTGTATCAATCGAAAGTACGCCTCTTTGGCAGTGATGTTGAAAATGTATTATTACCCCCATCGTATTACCGTAGGAGAGGTCATGTCAATGAAGTTAGAGAGATAAAGTGTAGAACAGATAGAGCAAAGATATTTTTTTCCACGAACGATAAGGGACCACAATAACATTGTCCGACCGCGTTAGGGTCATATTCGGGTCCAAATTAGTCTGGTGTGTATTCACCCCCTGCCACACACCCCAGCGGTGGATATCAGGGTACTAAAATAAGAAATAAGACGGCGGCGGCCACTGCCATCCTCATTATGGGCATTTGTCCGTTCACTTTCAAACGAACGACAAGCACTGACGCACAACTCTCATTGTCACTCATTGCCATTTGGTCCAGAGAGAGCACAAGAGTTCCCGATGATGAATTTCAGCAGCTTTGAAGTTTTTTTTAATCGGTAAAAATCTTACCACTGAACTAACTACGTATTTAGCGGGAATTTCAATTGAATTGTTCGTTTTGACTCGCTATTGTATAAACAAACGACAAGCGGGGCGGCCTTCCAACCACTGCAGCTCGAGGCGTACTGACCTACTGTGTGTGTGTATCAATACAGCGACCATTTGGCTCCTTCTTCCTCTAATCCACACACTACACGAAAACGGAAGTTATTTTCTGGACTACCCTCTTGCAAAACCTAGAGATGCAACTTTTTTCTTTACTTGGTAATAGAATAATACACAAAGGTGACATGGAACTAAAGCATTTAGAAATTATTTTATTGGCCGATTAATAATAATTAGATAGTACTGAAACGAAATTTTGATTTGAACTTAATCATTTGAGGAATGTCGCGGCGATCAAGGATTATTGAAATTCTTTCTCCATAAACTATTGATGAACAAATACATAGCAAACCTGGCGTGAGTTCTCTCCGGAAGTCCAAAATCCTCCCGTAAGAAAACGCAATGAAATAGGTCTTGCGTAAATAAGGGGTACTCTCCACCCCGACAACCACGCCACCTATACATTTCGGAGGGGTCATCCCCGCGCAGACGACTGCCCGCCGCTTCTTTGCGGACCAACGCCTTCGGTTGGTTTTCTACCCCCCCCCCCCCCCGGCTGTCTCCTCTGCGGTTCCTGCGGTCTCTCCGCAAGGCCTCGAAGATGACACCCGGTTTCCGCATGCCTCCCTCGCCCCGTCGCCAAATGTAAGAAGAGTCCTTCGTCCACCGACCCCCTCTCCCCCCCCCCCCGGACAACTCCCTTCTTGGGGTCAGAACGACCTCTTTTTATTTGGAATTCCCTCCCTTGGTCCTAACGCGGTCCCCCCCTCTTCGCGTCACCCTTGCCTCCCACTCACTCGCTCATATCCGATTTCATGTCTTCATTTAGAAGTTCCTCATAGAGTTCGTTTCATTCGCATGTCGCGTGTTCAGGGCGTGCCCTTCGCGGCCAACGCTCATTCGGCAGGGCCCACCAACGGCTCACATCTTGGAGATCGCACGAGAGGAAGAAGTGAAGTCGTAACTGCGGAAAGTGAATTTTCCTGTTTGCAGGACGTGGACGTCAACGCAATCGAAAAGAGCTAGGTTTTAGGGACCGAGAAATTACGTTAAGACCATAATCATGTCTGGCATTCATGATTTCATCGAGGAATGAGTTTTCTGAAGCTTTAATGATAGCATGAAAAATGAAAGACGCATTTATAAATCACAAGGTCGGTTTGGTAGTTGATGGTAGAGTTCACCCAGTGCTAAGCCCTATACGACGGGGGAAATTCACAAATTAGCAGGGTAGGGGGGGCCAGTTCCTTTCCCTGTGCCGGTTATGGGTCCCCAGGAGAACCTGTTACCCGAAAAATAACATTGCTTGGGTGGAGCTGAAGGTACCCGGAGAGGCTTACCCGGGAATCGAACCCAGGCACTCTGGTCAGTAATCCAACACTCCACCCCTGGACTACCACGACCCCAAAAGATGGCGCATACCAATGTAAATGAACATAAAATATTTATATAAAAAATATCGTCAACATTTTTTTCCAAACGTGCGCGTGAAGTGCTGAATTCAGACCATCGGTGGCTAAGTGTGCGCAACATTGCAGATATTGTCATTGATAAGATGACAGTGCACACCATTATCACTGAAAATTTGGCGGTGCGAAAGATCTGCGCTGAACTCGTCCTCCCGAAAGTCTTTGGACGGACGACCAAGAACAGGGTCGAGTGTCTGTTTGCGAAGACCTTCAAAAAAAGGCATCGCGACGATTCCCCAACCACCTTAGAGTCCCGACTTGACACCAGCAGGCTATTTCCTATTCTTATAACAGTGAAATACTCCCTCCTCTCAAAGGACACCACCTTGGGACCCTAAGTGCCGTCAAAGAAGCTTGCACGCGTACCCTTTAGGACCTTCCGCGTGCCAGAGAGCTTTCGAGTCGTGGAAAAGCCGCTAGAAAAAAATTAGTTGACTCTCAAGATATGTATTGCGAAGACTTTCGAGGCGTTGCAGCGATTTCTGAAAAATAAATCTAATTATCCGAACCTTTCCCCGATACATTTTATACGAAGCATTTACGATGTCACAGCGGCGATGATTCCATTCAAGATGAGAGCCTAAAGAGGGGGGTAGGGCGATCCTTTGCTGACGTCACGCGCGGCCATCTGTCGTCAAGGGCATATGCCCGCATTGAAAGCAAGACACGCCGCTGGATGCATAAGCGGGAACTTCGGGTCTCCGTCGTTCCCTTCGAAATAGCCTCGCGCTCGACGGAGGAGTCGCGGGCGACTGCCCGTGGGCACCCGAAGGCTGTTCGCTCGAAGAGCGTCAATCGCAATCCACTTTCGCGCAGGGAGCACCCACCCAGGGCGACATCTGCACCACGGGAGTGATTCGACGGAGAGTGAATGTTCACTGGGGTGATATGCTAGCAACATTGAAGGGGGAATACAATGAAGTTCTCCGGTGAACATTGTTGGGGAAGATGGGCTTGGAATCCCGCCCGTCTGGCATAGGAATTGAGAATTTCAAGGCTGTCACATTACCTTGAACATATCGAGTGACGCCTAAATACGAGACGTGAGTTATCTCCAATCATATCCGGGGAGCTTCAATTAATTGCCATTCAATTGGTTCCCATGTGCTACAAAAGCATCCTGTGCCACTTTCTAAACGGCCCATTACTTAAAATTGTACGGAGTCGTGCTGAAGTAACTTCGAAATGAAACTATGGGTTAAAATTTCACTGAGGTAAGTCGTTTATTTCCTATTCCACTCCGAGAACTTTTCTTAATCGCCCTCGTAGTCATGCGGGCGTGTTAACCCTAACGCTACAAAATCACCACACACTCGTTGCAGACGGTTTCCATGCTCAGGGCACACTGGGATGGCACCGTTCTAAGACCCGCCGTTTGCCTTGAGGAGACCGTGAGAGAGTCTTGGAAGGAATAATGAAGCGAAAGCAGCGTGCCGCAGTCGGCGGTTTCCCATGCTCGCACCGAGGGAAGGCGGCGTGGGGCCGTGTACCTACCTATGTCGGGCGATCCGCGAAAGGAAGCCGCGAAAGTGGATGCTCTTGCCCATATGGACGCGGTCGCCTCCAGTAGTTTTGAATTCGCAGGTTATCCGACGCTAAATCATATAAACGGCTCGCGTATCGTGAATTATGGCTAGCAAGAAAAAACGTCCACTTCCACATATCCATTTTCTACTCTTGATTTTACAAATGTTTCATTGTACTTTCACTGTCAGAGGAATGTTGACAATTATTTACAAACTATTTCCTATTACCTTTGGAAGAAGTGGAAAAATGTTGATACGCATTTAACCAACAGGATCGGTAAGGGGTATAAGCAGCCGGAGGGAAGTAGTACCCAAGATGTGGCAAGAAAGAAGACATTTTCATAAAAATAAGTATTTTTCGACGGCGGACAGTATTGTCCTAAGCATGGGGAAGTATTCCCAAGTGAAACCCCAAGACACGGAGTGAACTCTGCTAAAGATGTAAACAGGAGAGGAAAATGTAAGAAGAGCGACGGAATTGAGGCGGGTGTACTTCAAGTCGAGTGTACTGAGTCGACCGATGATGAACTAACTGAATTTAGGGGAGGAGACCATGGGTTGCATGTTCATGTAAATAGTAGAGTTCCCCCACCTTACTTTTCAATTCTGCGCCGCCTGTATTGCTATCTAATGGGGGCTTGGCTTACATGTGGTTGCGCTTAACTTTTATTCCCTTTGTTCGCACAAAAAATAACTTATTTATGGGGCGAATTAATCCTTGTTTTGAGATCAGTCTACCTCCAGCATGTGTGGAAATTTGAGGTTTTTACCCTAAATATTTTTCCCTTTTTCCACCCTTGTCACTAACCCTTCCCCACCTGATGGTGCTAGCACCCCCTGCCACACACCTTTTCGGTGGATCGCGGGGTATTTATGTCGATGCGGAAGTGTGCGTGCGCCTGTGTGTGCGTGCGCGAATGTAGTTCAAATAGAGGGCGAAAGGCGAGAATCCAACGGAGGGCGCTTATAAGAAGATTAGGCAAACTAATCTAAAGAGCACGAGATGAGGTTTAAGTACATTGCGAGGAGACGGAAACTCTCAGGGCCTTGGATTGCAAAGGAATAAGGAAATTGGAGGATAAGGGACGGGATACATGTAGATCGGAAACAATTCAGTTTGAACAAAACAGTGATGGCCTTTTCGTCGTTTCACTATTTTTAAGAATATCCCAAAGTTGTGCAAGGTCACCGACCACCTTCAGCAGGTGGATTAATGGACCGGGAGGGTTGGGTCGGATCAGTCGGAGGAGGGCTCGGTTAAACGAGCACCAGGCGAGCGAAGTGACACTTAGGTGGCGTTCGCGGTGTTGTAATGACGGGTGGGGGAGCGGGAGGGGGGGCGAGGAGGGAGGGCAGGTGCCACCGACAATATCTCAAGTGCAGCGCCTCCTTGAAAACTCACACGAGAGCTGCATGTGGTGACCTGAGTCAACGGGAATTGAACTCGGCCCCTTCCAGGCCCTTTCCGCTACAACTGGCCTCTGTGTGCGTCCTTGCAATCCGTTCGCGTTAATCTGGGTAATCACGCGAGGGGGGAATGCCAATATGAGGGGCAGGGGGTAATGCAACACCATCACGCGCGCGTGGGGCGGAGGGAGGTCGCGTTGGGGGCGGGGGAGACGCCTCACGCCGTCCGCGGCCTGCCTGCTGCGGTGTGACACATTCCCCAGCTGTGTGCCTGTGGGGGTGGGGACCATTGTATGGTGCGTGTCCATCTAATGGGTGGAATTTCCCCTTCTTACCCTCTAACTCCACATGACCTGTCTTCTTATGGCGGTGGCCTGTCGTATAAACGGTTGTGGTTCATTCCCTTTTCTCGCATAACAAATAACTAATTCACGAGGTGAATTAACCCTTTTTTTTGAATTAAGTCTTCATGCAGCACGTATACATATTGTCACGTTATTGCATACTACATTCGTAGGCGCATGTGCATGTTTGTTGATACTATATGTATTTGCATGAGTGTAAGTTAAAGAGGTTTTCGCGAGTGGTTTTATTCACTTTCACGGGTGGTGACCTAACACCCACCGCCACACACCCCCGCGACGGCTTGCGGGGTGCTATGTAGATGTAGATGAACCGGCCCCCACCCCCTCTCTCCCCTTCTTCCACGTCCCCCCCTCCTCCTCCTCTCAGGGGGGCACTCCATTTCAAGAAATAACATTCTCGACATTTTCATCCCAAACATGCCGTCCTATTCCCCGATTTATCTCACATGGTGATTGGAATCTGATTGGGTATTCTTATGTGGACGGATCCCTCATCGCTCGCCTCTGGTTTAACTCTGGTCGGTCCGATGGCACTGTGCCAATGTTTATCAGAACCTGGCGGCGCGATGGCACACGGCCAATATACAAGCTTTCTATAATAAGTATCAGTCACTATGTTTTCCTGAAGTGCTGAATACAAACCGTCGGTTTAAGTGTGATCGCATGATCGCGGATCGTATATTGGCATTGATAAGAAGATGACAGTGCACACACCATTATTATCACTGAAAATTTGACGATGCGAAATATCTGCGCTAAACTCGTTCTCCCGAGGGTCTTTGAATGGACGACCAAAAGAACAGAGTGGACGGTCTACTTGCGAAGACCTTCTGTAAAGGCATCGTGACGATTCCCCAACCCCCTTACAGTCCCGACTTGGCACCAGCTGACGATTTCCTATTCCTATAAAAGTGAAATCCTCCCTCCCTCAAGTGACGAAACCCCATGGTTTGACCCTAAGTGCCGTCAAAGAAGCTTTCACGCTTGTACCCTTAAGGACCTTCTGCCTACCAGGAAGCCTTCGAGTCGTGGAAAAGTTGCAAGGGCAAAAGTACGTCGACGCTCAAGGGATGCAATTTTAAGAATTTTGCGGCATTGTACCGATATCTGAAATAAATCTATTTTTACGAATATTTTCCCGATACATTTTATACAAATTATTTAAACTGATCTCACGCAAATGGAAAGGGGCGTCACTCTCATAATTAATTCCCGATTCCTACGTCATAATCCCAAATTAGCAATTCAATTTGTCAAATGTTTTTCAATAAATACGGTTCTTTTTCCCATTTAATTTATTTGTTGATGAGGTGGAGTGATTACCCTTCCTTTTATCGATTGAGGCGCGACGCTCCTTCCCTCTCCGATCTGTCCCCTGCTCACGGAGCCGCGGCTGGACTACATGCCCCCTGTCCTCCGTGTGGCCACGGTCTCCGGGTTCTGCTGCTCGGCATTGACCGAGCCAACCTGTCCGATGCCCGCGAATGGCTGTTCCGCCCATCCCATCGCGAGATGACGGGCAAAGTCGTCCTGAGGGCTCACGAGACAAATCAGCCGATGAGCGGGTGGATGGGACTCGACCATAGAGGGACTTCCCTCGCGCCAAGTAGCGGCGACCTTCAACTTGACCCCGCGCCTTCCTTTTCCACACCGACCTCACGTCCCTCTCGGCAATCCCCCAAGGGCCTCGAGGCTACTGCACGGGGGAAGGGGCCAATGGCAGAGCACCCCCCACCCCCAATCCTCATCCCCGCCTTGGGGGCGAAGGGAGGCGGGAGAAGGACCGTGCTATCATTATTCACTCGCCCTCCCTCCCCCCCCCCCGAGGTGGGGGGGAGGGAAGCGAGGGGGATCGCATCTCCCTCCTCTGCCGAATGGGATAATAGAAGCGAGGGGAGGGCATTGATAAGGACCCTGTTATGTCAGAAGGAGGGGGGGGAGGGTTCTCGTGGGACGAATGAATGAATGCCAATTGGGACTGCGAAACAGTGCTCGAGAATCACGCCCAACGATAACTCTCACAGCCACTGTCTACACAGTCACTTGCCTCTTTGTTTAAGCTACGAGTCGTTTTACGTCTCGCAGCATTCATCGCACACCACTCGTCAACTTAGTCTCTGAGCCGAGTGGGACCAACGGATGACCACACTGGAAATTGAAACTGATTTCTACGGTCGGAAATTGTTGCATTGTAATGCACATTTAGTGGATGACCACGTTTAAAAGCTACTATTGCGGCATCCCCCACAGAGTCTTGGGATTAATTACCCTTAGTTCATAATTTCTGTACCACACAGGAGATTTTCTTGTCTAGTCAAATTCACCCACGACAAGACTTTACTCGCCAAATGATGGCCAGCACGGCGAATTAGTGAACACTTTGGAAAAACGATTAATGAGAACGGTTTAAAAATTAAAAAAAGAGCCCTTCGGTCACGTACACCATGCAAGTTTCGTAAGAGACGACGCAGAGAATTCTTTCATTAGGAGTGTCTAAGGTGTTCGAGGGAATTGTTTTTGAGAGCGGTGTGATTGACAGATCGCCGACTGGGCAGCGGCACCGTGGCAACAGGAAGGGGCGGCAACGGGAAGGGGCGGCAACGGAGGGAGGGTCGCCCGAGCACAGCCGATGGATGAGGGATCCGTGCAGCGGAAGTCCACTGACCTTCCTCAACAAAATCCACCTGACCTCGAAATGGACGGCGGCTCTTGAGACGGCTAAAGGAAAGGAAGGCTTGAGAGGGCGCGAGGGAGAGCGGAACACGTTGCGAGACCTGTTATTTTGATTTCGCCCTTGATGGCCTGAGAAAGAGAGTTCGAGACGTACGTAATATAGGGTCGGGATGACCTGGAGGGACTGGGCGGTGCTGACTGTCCTCGTTGATGGGTTCTCATTCTTCCTCTCATTCAAGACAGTTCAGCGAGAGAGCAGAGGTGAAGAGGTTGTAGACTTGGACGGCGGAATAAATGAAGATTAAGTTGCAAGAACGGAGGCTGTCCAGAAAGTAACCTCCGTTCCGCTATCAAAAATACACTGAAACAATTTCCGAGAAACTACGGGAGATGCCGCGACAGTAACGTTCAACTGAGTCATCCGCAATCCGCGCATTATAATGCAACAATTTCAAATTGTGAGAGGGGGCCTCGGTAGCTTAATTGGCTAAAGCACTCGGCCGGACCAGGATCCGGGTTCGAATCCCGGTCAAGCCGAATGATTTTTACACCCTGAATGTGTTGCATTGTAACACAGCAATAGATACAGAACATTTATTATTTTCATCTCAATATATATATATATATATATATATATATATATATATATATATATATATATATATATATATATATATATATAAACCATAAACACGGTAATCAACCCGAAGGTCTGTTTAGTAGGTGATGGTAGAGATCACCCAGTACTAAGCCCTATACGACGTGTGAAAATTCACACATCAGGGAAGGGGGGCCAGTTCCTTTCCCTGTGCCGGTTATGGTTTCCCAGGAAGACCTGGTACCCGAAAAATCCCTTTAACTTGGGTGGAGCTGCAGGTGCCCAGAGTGCCTTGCCCGGTGGTCCTGATATCGCAGCCGACCGATGACAAGGCATCGATTGCATTCCCTCGTCGAGACGAGCAAAAAACATCTAGTGGCCTAACTTTTCAGTCGTGTTTCCATGCAACAAAATAATAGAAATATGTAGATAATTTTCTAAATATTTCAGATATTGTAAAACGCCGGTTTTCATTTATTTTCAACGTTTTCAGTAATTTTCAGGTGTAGTTCATTATGTTCACCACCAATGGGGGCGGCCACTTCTGTCATCATCGCCATCATGGACATTTGTCCGTTCCCTCTTCATCGAACGACAACACTGACATACTCAAATCTCACTGTCACTCATTGCCATTTGGTCCGTACAGAGCACAAATTTCCCAATGATGAATGTCAGCGTCTTTGAAGTTCTTTTTCATCAGTAAAAACCTTATCACTGAACGAAATTCACATTTGGTGAGAATTTCCAATGCACTATTCATTTTGACTGGCTATTGTATAAACAAACGACAAGCGGCGCGCCCTTCCGACCACTGCAGCTCGAGGCGTACTGCGTGCGTGTCAATACAGCAACCATTCGGTTCCCCCTTCCACTAATTATCACACTACATGAAAACGGAGGTTACTTCTTTGACAGCCTTCGTATTTTGGGATCACGGCAACCTCGCCTGAAAGCGTAATGCCCCGAGGGATAGCGCACTCAATACATGGGCACGGCCAGTTGTCGTGGAGCGCCCCCCATGGAGATCCAATAAACCCGCCACAATGCCATTCGCCACCGATTCGCAACTGGTCCAGCCAGAAAGGTAATCCTGGGAGGGGAAACGTCCAGGCAATCTGGGACGGAAAGGGACCATAAAAAAGGCCAAGATCTCTCGATCAAGATCGCGAAGTTGCTCAGATTTGGGGCAGTCTTTCGAAAGCTCAGAACACCGAAATAAATGTTTGACCTTTTCACAGCCAGTGTAATTGGTTTTACGACTGCGATAAAACGACCCAAGTTTAGGTGACGAAATTTGTATAAAATTCGCCACAAATATAGGAAGTTATTTTCCCTTTCCAAACAGAAAAGTGGTCTGAATTTTGGATCTGCTGGAGGGATTCCGTGAAACCTGAGCACTTAAAAGAACCTTTAATGCTCTCACGAAGTCAGGCTAATTTATTCTCCAACATTTATGTAAACAGTCACCCGTCTTTTAATTATGTGCATATACAATATTTACGCGATACAAAATAGTCAACGGCTCATTTGACCGCATAGTGGCGCACTGGTTATTTAGTTATCATTCATAAAACCCTGGGGGAGGCATGATTTATTCGATAGGAAATATTTTGTTTAAATTTCGATCCTAAAATGGACGCATAATTTCAAGTGAAACAATACTACCAGCTCCAACCTTTAAGACGGTAGGGACATACATATATGTTTGTATAGGACTAAGGATTAGTAGCTTGGCAAAATAAGAAGGGGAGGGGACGAAAACGATTCTCATGCCTCAGAAATTTCGGACAATGTAACATTTTTAATATATTTTTTCTAGGATAATTTGTTGAAAAAAAACAAGCGAAACGATAAAGGAATGATACAATCGAGAATTCGATAATCTATACGTCTCGATTGGTCCTTACCTTTTCAAATTTAAGGTTGCGTGCAGATTGAGTGAAGGCGTTTGTCACGGTCACGGACGAGCGCGAGTGGTCAGTCGCTGGACCGATCGAACATCGAAGTCGAACATCGAAGTCGAACATCTAAGACGAACGTCGAGATGTGCCCCCGGAATACGCATTCGAGTGTGGCCGTCGGCATCGAGGATGCCGAGGGTGGGGGGCAGGGGATCGAGAGGGGATGGGCATTAATCCGAGCCGAGGATCGCTCGCCACGTGACCAAGGCCTACCCCGACCAACCCCCAACCCTCTCTCTCTCTCCCCCCCCCCACCACCCACAAGAGGGGTCACGGGGGTCGGGCTCTCTGACATTCGGGTGCGGGCTAGAGAGAGAGATGGGTCGGTCTCGGAGTCTTTAGAAGAGGGCGCGCGTCTGCATAAAGGCTGGTCTTGTGTCGTCGTCGGGAGTGAATCGGGGGAGGGGAGAGGGAGGTGGGGGCGGGGGGTCAGTTTAGATAAGAGGCACGATCAGGAAATCGTTAAGAAAGTACTCTTTTCACTGAACCACGCTCGAGGAGATTCGCCCATTCATGCTGAGGAATCTGGGGTTTTTTTTGTGACCACGGAGGCAGCACAGGGGGCAGGACGTCTCTCCATTAACACTTCACAGTCGACAAATGTCAGGACAGTTCAGAACAATTAATTTATTGTTATCATCTCAATGGCATGCTGGTAAGTAGTTCATGTTTTTATTCTTGAAAATTATCTAATTAATCAGCAATTAAAACCAAAAGTAGCCAACGGACTGCAGGTAGTGTTTGGACGCACCAAACAGTTGTCTGCGATGCTTTTTAACCAACTAGCTAGACACACCTTCATTAGAACCACACAAATGTTGTAAAAATATTGACAAAAATGCGTTGGAAAGAATAAATAGGGACACATAGACGCTCACGCGGACTTACTAAATGAGACGTTGTTACTAAACACAAAAAATTGATATTACGGCAAGTACTGGTATGAATAACCTGTCTTGTTATGGTGAAGGCCTGTCGTATATATGGTTCTGATTCGTTTTTATTCTCTCTCCTCCCATAGCAAATAAATAGTTCATTAGATTAATTAACCCTTGTTTTGAATGAAGTCTTTGTCCTACATGTACACTAGTTTTCACGTTGTTTGATGGTTCTTTGACGAATATTTTTCCCTTTTCCCTTCCTCTCCCCTCCTTAACCTTGCCACCTGGTGGTGATTGCACGCCCTACCACACACCTTTTTGGTGGATCGCGGGGTGTAAAAAAAAATAGATATATATTTAATATATATATATAATATACATGTGTACATATATGTACATATATATATGTACATTTTATATATATATATATATAATATATATATATATATATATATATATATATATATATATATATATATATATATATATATATATATATATATATATATATATATATATATATATATATATATATATATAGATTTCGATGGCATAAAGGCAAGTTTAAATTTTCAACCGACCTACGCCCCCGATCTGTGGAGAGCTGTTGGGCGCGAATTCGGAACCCCTTCACTTAATTGACAGCAATGTTTCAAAAATGCCCAAATTATAGCGGCAATATTTTAGCCAAAGCATGAAATAAATGCAAGCACATGTTTGACTTCGTTTCCAAATTGCCTTTTATTATTATTATAAAACGTAACCTCCATTCTTAACACGCGCAATTCTTTATTTTCACTTCAGTTAGTCCTCTCTGTACATTTATTTCGAAGATAAAACATGACATACGTGCATACTTAGAAACAAATTTAATCACTTGGTCTGCTCACCAAATGCAGGGTGCGGCACCATTACTTCCTTTCTTCCCATGCGAATTGAATTGAAAGAGGAAGTTACGCTGCCGCACCATGTAGCATTTAGATCTTTGCCAATGAAATTGGAGTGAATGATTAAACATAGCACTCGTCAATGGACGGATCCATTTCCCAAAACAATAAGAAACAACATGGTTGGGTAGGGAGGCATGGGAAGGCACGAGGAGCAGCATAATAAGCTCTATTGCTTACGCAAATAGTCGCGAAAAGGATTAAGCTAACGCGGACGTAATTGAAATATGCCAACCGACATTAACGAAAGTGGTTCGTCAAGCATGGAGATGTGGAATGCCGACCGTCAAGGTCTTATTTTCGCCACATTAAGAGAGGAAAGTTCAAGTAATAGAATTTTATAGGGGAGGTGACCGCAGCTGAGGTCATTCGCGCCATTAGGGATGGTTAGGAAAGGATGAAGGATGGAGAGAAACCCGGCGTCGGCATTAGCCTACTCTTTACGAAATCAAATGAGGAAGCACTTGGTATGGTGGGCGAGGAGAGGGGCCCGCAGCTTAACGTCCCATCGGACGGACGACGTACTCACTCAAAGTGCCCTCCACAAAGCACCTCAAGTAGGGATCGAGACACCTCTGAAAAATATTCAACGACGCCGGCATTCGAATCCGGGCCCTCTGGGTGGGAAGCCAGTACGATAGCCACCGCACCACCTTGATCCCCCGGAAAGTAAAAAAGCAATAGAATTTACTGACAGTAAAATCTTAAAATTATTATTATTATTCAAGCCTGGATTGAGAAAAAATACTTAAAAATGAATCTAGGATCGTCGAAGCATTTCATCACAAATAGCGTTGTCTTAAAAAATTGAGTGTTTTTGTTTTCAATTAACGCAGTAACCGCCTTTACGAATGTAGCCACCATTAGGTCTAAATGAGTGAAATGATTCTAAGGTACAAGCTATTTAGAGGGCATTGTTCGTTCATCAAACAGATGGGAGCTTTTCCATAAATATTTACCGCACTTGAAAATATTTCTCACATGGCGGATGAGAGGCGGATGTGAAGGTTGCGATGTTTACCGAGAAACACCCTCCCCAAGCCTCTTCCCGCGTGAACCATTCCAACTGGATGTGTGACGTCAGAATGTGGGCCACATTTAGAAGTGTAATGCTTTAAAACATATGGTAAGATCACCAAGTTGCAAACGGCGGTCTTCCACTTCAATCGATTTGTTAAAGAGTTATTACGACTAAAAATAATATGACGAATTTCGACACGGAAATGAATACATATTTCTCTCTTCCACCACCATCGCCAATAATGTGCAATGGTGACCACAGAGTCACCATCCCACATACTCCGAGACTAAGTACAAGATTAGTATAAAAAGTATCGGTTACAATTTTTTCCTGACCTGTGTAAAGTTCCCAATTCATACCGTGTCGATTAAGTGTGCGCATGATCGCAGGTCATATATTTGCATTGATGAGTGCAAACCATTATCATTCATGAAAGTTTGGCGATGCGAAAGATCTGTGCCAAACTCATCCCGAAGGTCTTTGGACGGTCGACCAAAAGAGCAGATCCGAGTGCGTCTGCTTGCAAAGACCTTCTGCAACGACATCGCGACGATTCCCCAACTCCCTTACAGTCCCGACTTGGCACCAGCAGAGTGTTTCCATTCCGTCTAAAAATAATTCTCCTGCAAAGGACACAACCATCCTGGGACCCTAAGTGCAGTCGAAGAAGCTTGCTTGCCCGCCTGTACCCTTAAGACCCTTCCGCCTACCCCCTCGGAGCCTTCGAGTCGTGGAAAAACCGCAAGAAAAAAAGCGTGTCGACGCTCTCAAGGGATGTACTTCGGAGAACTTTGAGGCATTGTTGTAGCGATATCTGAAATAAATCTATTTTTCCGAAAAATTTTCCGAAACTTTTTATGAAAACTTGTACGTATCAAGGGATACAAGATCATTGCATATATGTAAATGTGTAAGTGTGGAGGTATGACAAGTGACGGTGCCAGCTGAGCACCAGGTGTACCTCGGGACTGCGGTGCTTTTCATGTGCCTCCCCCTATCCGGCCGACTCCTCCGATATGCGGCGATTCCCGTGCCCAATGGCTGCTTTACTTTCGATAACTCCGGCGACAAACATTCCCACCGCGGAGTGTGCAACCGCGCATGAAGGCGGGCCACGCCTCATGCAACCACGTCTGCCGATTCGGTCACAATAGCCCTGCCTGCGCGGCGGTTACTGCAGTAGGAACGCAACCAAGACAAAATAATGCTGGGAAGGGATGAAGGGAAAACAATGGAATCGAGAAATACGCTGAAGTATCACATGATGGGGAATTATGTGGACAAGCTAACAAACAATTGGGATTTATTAGAAGAGTACTTACTGGGTAAATGTGATGAAGAGGTCAAAGAGAAATGCTATCTTTTGCTGTTCAGGCCTCATTTAAAATATCCTGGAAGCACGTATGTGAGATCCTCACGAAGTTACATCGATTGCCGAATTGGATCGCTGGTTAGATTTGTGAAACGTTGTCATGATAAAATTAGCAGCCGATCCAAAATATTAGAGCAGCTAAGCTGGGAATCACTCGCGGAGCGAAGGTTAAATTACAGTTTAATTCCATTGGGTAAATTGGAAAGACGTATCTTTAGCAGTGATTTTAAAAATGTATTATTAGCCCCATCGCACTACGGTAGGAGTCATCATATCAAAAAAATAAGAGAGATTAAGTATAGAGGAGATAGATTTAAGATTTCATTTCTTCCACGATCGATAAGGGATCAGAATAACATTGTTCGATTGCGGTAGGAGTAAAAATATTCGGGTCAAAGTTATCCTGGTGTGTATTCACCCCCTGCCACACACCTTGGCGGTGGCTATCATTAAAATATCTAGATTATGATTTCTCAAGGGACAGCTTCGTGTGTCGTGGCGAGGGCGTTGCGAGTTAGAAAATTATTTTCTATCAATCGACTGATTGGATATCATAATCAATTCTTCCTCATAACGCATAGACTGATTGTTTCTTCCATTATGCTCTGAATCATACCTCGACATCCCTTATTTGCCACGCAAACCCATTGGGGTGAAACGCGGTTAGCTGTACATTTTAAATACATTTCGATGCGTAGCAAACTAAACATATACCAGGAACACACCTGAATGGCCTCTGTATAAACCGGATACCGTGTAGTAGACGTCCATCACGCCAAAATAGATTGCAATGCGCAAATACAATATTCCCTTTGTCAAGTTTAAGGATCGATTATATAGACGCTGTTACGTCACAAACTCAAGTTACCATTGCAATGTAACAATTTCACAGCATAAAAATCGTTCGCCTTGACCAGGATTCGAACCCTGATCCCCCGATTTCCCGTCGAGTTCTTTAGCCGGTTAAGCTACCGAGGCATCCTCTTCGAGATAAGTTGCTGCCTCGATGTCTTAAGCCATCTGGATAGCTTCGGCCGGACATCGAGGGGTCCGCGTTCAAACCCCGGTTGAAGCGAATGATTTTTAATTGTTGCATTGAAGTGCATGCCAGCGGATGACTCCGTCAAAAAAGATACTGTCGCGTTATCTCCCGCAGTGCCTCGGAAGTTTTCAAGTTACCATGGTTTACGTTGCTGGTTAAGATGCCGGTGGTCCGTGAGACTAAATACTATCATGATGAAGATGTTAGCAGTTATGAGCACAACTTAGTGAGGCCCACACCATTGGGTCCACCTCTTTTCTATAGAACCCGCCCCGCCGGCTGCGCCACCGTCTGGGGCCGCGTCATCTTCCGAGGGGCGGGCCCCGACGCGAGGATGAATAGGCCCGTGGCACACGTGGCCGGCCGCCCAGGCCGCTTCGCTTCCGACGGGAGCGAGCACATGCCACCGGCACGGCGTCTGCCGCCCCCGCCTCCCTACAAAGACCGCACCCCCCTCAACCCCCCCTAACCGACGTCACTCTCCCGGGATCGAACAGACGCTTGTCCCGAAGGTCACGAGGGTTGACACTTTCAAAAACCAAATCCTGGCAATTATGGAAGGTTCAAATTACTTAATCATTAGTGTAGAATTATATAAATGTATAATATTTATATATATTATTTTCTACATATTTTATAGAGGAACCTGATATAGAGTAGGATGCTGGATTTAGTGTTTCGTTAGGCGTCACAAAATGTTTTATTTAACACCTGTGTCCATCCAAAAACAAACCTTAACCGGTAGAATACCTATTATTTATTATTATTAGGTAATCTACCGGTTAAGGTTGGTTTTTGGATTGACACAGCTACTAAATAAAACATTTTGCGACCCCTAACAAAACAGAAAATCCAGCATCCTACTCTATATCAGGTCCCTCTTCATCTCTGAGTACTTTCTTCCTCCCTTCATCCCGTTCAACATCCCTATCCTGTTCCTTCCCCTTTCCTCGTTTGTCTTGCATTCTCCCCCCAATTACAGTCTTCAACATCCCGCTGCCGGTCATTACCCCCTTCATCCACTTTTCCTGCCTCCATAGGATTGCTCCCAACAAACCCCTCTCTTCGCCCACCATTCCAAGTACTTCCTCGCTTGTTTTCTTCTCTGTCCATTTCACCTTCTCCATTCTTCTCCACACCCACATTTCAAAAGCCTCCAGTCTACGTCTATCCTCCTGCTTCAATGACCACGTTTCCGCACCGTACATAGCTACGCTCCATATCAAAGTTTTTACGAGTCTTTTCTTAACATACTTACTCAAATACCCTGTCATCAGCTCCCTCCTCCTTGTAAAGGCCTCTTTGCCTAGCGCAATTCTTCTCCTTACGTCCATACTACTTTGACCGAGTAGGTCAAAAAAACCTGCTAGGTACGTTAACTGTTCTACCTGCTCTAGTTTTTGACCTCCTATTTTAATGTTTAGCTTAGCCTTTTCTTTCTAGAAAATCGCAAAACCTTTGTTTTATTAATATTGATTCTCCTCCCATACCTGTCGCACTGAATTTCCAATTCACTCAGCAATGCTTGCAACCCCTTGGCTGACTGACAAACTAAAGCTCATAGATACTACAAATCAGCCAATATAGCCTCTTCTTCCCACATTTTCCTAAACATTTCAATACTTCCGCGGGAATGTTATCCAGCCCCACGGCCTTATTTAGTTTCATCTCCCTTAATGCCCTTTCTATCTCATCGTCGAGTATGCCTGTACCTAAGCTATCTTCTTCTACGCCATGTTCCTTTTCCATGTCTAACTTTGATGGTCAAAGTTCTTTACTCTACAGTTATTCTTTATATTCTTCCCAACTCTCTTGGATCTTTCCTGCGTCAACTATTATCTTACCCACCTTATCTCTAACTTTTAGCAGAGATCTTCCTTCCTTTCTTACTTCCCGATAAAGATTTAACCTTGCTGTGGAGCGCACCAATTTCACCCTTCATCTGCAAACTTTCCATATCCTCGCACTGCGTCTTCCACAGTGCTTCTTTTGCTTTATTTGTTGCCATCTCAATTTATTTTTTAACTTTTTGTACTTCATTTTGCATATCTCTGTATTTATATTCTTCCATTTTCTCCGCTCATTAGATTATCTAATAATAATAATTATATATATATATATATTCCTTAGGTCATTTTGGTAGGTGATAATAGGGTTCACGCCTTACTAAGTCCGACGGCGTGTGAAATTCACACTTTAGCAGGGTAGGGAAGCTAGTCCTTCCCCTGTGCTTCCGGCGTTTTCCGAGGCTTTCAGGTCAGACTTTGCTAAAACCTTCAGAAACGTATGTGTCCTTTACGTTTTATCTATTTTATTTTTTTGATCTATTCAGCCGTCCAAATGTTATATTACGTTTTATCTATTTTATTTTTTTGATCTATTCAGCCGTCCAAATGTTATATTGCTCTCGTGAGTGTATATATAGTGTGTGTATATATATATATATATATATATATATATATATATATATATATATATATATATACAATATATATACACAATATATATATACAATATATATATACAATATATATATATACAATATATATATACAAAATATATATATATATATATATATACAATATATATATACACACATATATATAGTTTGAAAAAGCCAGAATTATTATTTTTTCTTTTCGCAACTTCGGTTCATTATGTAAAGTACATTAAAACTTTTCAAAAATACTTTTTTCAAAGCAGTCATCTCTTAAATGCGATCCGAAATTAATCTTTTTCAAAACACATGCAACGGAATGGATAACGAGGGAGAGAGATGGCAGACTGTATCCTCGTTAACCGGAAAACATGATTTTAAAAATAATGATTTGTAGAAAAGTACCCATCCGACCGTGAAGCGCCGTGCAACCAGGAAGCGAGATAACACTAGAAGACCTAGGAATGGACCAGTGATATCCTTAGACAGTGTATACATGTGTTTTTTCCTAAACCTGAAACCGGGAGTATTAAACTACCAGAGATGTGTGCCTAGACTGTGGCTGGCCAATGAGTAATCATACGTCAGAAAGCAAAATGATTATTGAAAAAGAGTGGGCGATGATATTTGTCGTCCAAGTCACGCTGTTCGAGCGGCAGCATTCTCATTAGTTGGTTGGTTGAGGCGGGGACCGTTCAAGCACCTCCGCCGCCCTCCTCTCAAAGCCAAGGGAAACCCGGCCGCGCGCACCCTCGAGGCATGGCGCCAAAATAAGAAATGAGAACTCTCTCCATCGGCACACTTCCATTTTTAGTGTTTTTTAAGACCATTCTTCGGCTCTGGAAATTATTTTAAGGAAGATGCAACTCAGCAGTTGGGTGAGGTCCAAGAGTTTGAGGCGAAAACTGGTTCTGACTCGTACCACAACCTCAATACATATACATATATACATATATATATATATACATATATAAACATATATACATATATATATATATATATATATATATATATATATATATATATATATATATATTCGTACTTTTTTCTTACAGCCGGGAGTACGGGGTTTAAAAAATATTTTTTCGGTGTCGTAAGAATAAGCACTCGAAGAAGTGGTTACGCAGAACGGGTCTACTTCGCGAAGATGAAAATTGTCGCGTTTTTCGTGGATCATCGACTCTGGGATTCCATTTCTAAGTTCCACACTGCCTTCGGGTCAGTGTGTCGTCCGTGGAGTTTTTTTGGGTGGCAATCTTCATCTGTTACCACGGTGACTCAATCGAGTATACACTTACTTCATCACTGTCGTACACCTCTCCCACCGTCAGTTCCTTACTCCGCAGAGATACTCCCCCCCCCCGCGTAGATGTTTCAACTGATCGATGGTGCGCGAACACCCTCGGGAACCACCGAGTTACTGTCAGGAGGAACAGCAGTGTGGCGAGGCGGTATATCGCGGGCGGCCTTCCCTCGTATTTCCCGATCCGACGGGGGTCCCTACGCACCCGCTGTCTCTTTCGTATAAAAGCGGCGAGAGATGTCGCTACTTTCGCTTTCCGACAGATTTGGTGGAGATGCATGCGTTCTGGTGGACGTTATCTGCACGCCAAGGTGTTCCCCGTACACCAAAACACCACCAAGGTGTCCACACCCCATCCCCGACGAAAGTTTGCCTTAATCACTCGGGTTTCGCACGTGGGCGGCAATTCGCTGGCAGATACACAAACACACACACACAAACACACACACATACAAACCCTGCCGTCTATTCTAGCTACAGATCATCATCTTTGGAATAAAAAAAGCAAACATTTCAAGCGAAGATATTTGTTTGAATCTCGAAAGTTGTCGCCCTTTTCCCACACGCCAAGTGAGCAGGAGACAAAAAGACATGCATTTGACCGTAACATCCGCACAGGACCACAAACATTTTTGGTTTTGATTCGGTGCAAGGGAAGTATACTCCAAAATGTAAGTACTTTCCCGCTGGGAGGGAAGTCTTCTCTCAGGATTTAATTGAAAGCAAAATATATTTTAATTCCGTTGCATTTATTTTAGTTGCAAAAGCGCTACGCTAGGTCGAGTACGTGCCGACATTAAACCCAAATACTTGATACCTGAAGAATAAACTTAAGCGATAATTAGTCCCTAAATCACACGCATAGAACTGGAGATGTTTTGTATCACTAAATTCTCATTGTTTTAAGTGAACATCTTCCCAGCCACGTGTGATAGATCCCATTTTCATGCATGAAATTTACAAGTTTCCTTAGAATTCTCATGTTCTGCGAAAAATAAGGCAACCACTGCGTGTAATAACAGAGCATCATCGCGTTAAAAGTGGGTCAACGGCGTCGCGTCACCCATTTGAATGCCCTCACTGAAGCATGTGGCGTACGCGGGGCTCGGGTCGCCAAGTTGGAAGTCGGTGCATTTGAAAAACAACAGACCATGGTGTCCCTTATGAAACCCTGATGCCGGTGATCGGTTTCCCAAAAGCCACAAGTCGAGACGAACGACTCCTGAAAATAGTTCCAAATGCATTAATCTTTCAAATTCGCACAATGTGTAACGAAGGCTATATTAGCCAGTGGGGGGTCATCTGTTATCGTCATCGGGCTCCGTGCGTGCAAAGTACACACACTTGCGCCCCGACTAGGAGCCTCAGGATGCGATCCCTTTCGAGGGTGTCGAACGTCTAACTGGGGGTGCATTCCGGTGTGGGTGGGAGCGAGGAACGACTGGAGGGTGGAGGGGGGAAGCGTCCGCACTCACCAGCTGGATCCATTCTCTCGGTGCTCGGCAACGCTGAACCCGAACATGGACCCTGTGGGACCTCGATGCTGAACGACGCCCTCCGTGTCCACGTTGAAGGCTGCCGAGGGCCAGGCGAGGAGGCCCCAGGCCAGGACTAGGGCCAGGGCCGCGCGGGACGCCGCCGCGGACCCCGGCGACGACGAGGCCGGGGGCTCGCAACCACCCCTGCGGACGGTCACCATGGTTACGAGGGGCAGAAAGAGAGATAGAGAGAGAGAGGGTGTGTTGGGGTGTGGTGGGGTGGGGTGAGAGAGGTGAGATGACTGGGCGGAGGGTAGGAGGAGAAGGATTGGAAGGGGTTATTTCAAAATTAGAAGAGGGAAGTCCGGAAATACGCGGGGCCGGGGGCGCCGCGTAAGGAGCGTAGCGGCCCCTCGATGGGGGGGAGGGGGGGGGAGAGACGACGTCGGGTTCGGGATCCTCGATTGCGCGGTCAACACGCGCGCTCTTCCCCCTCTAGAAGCACACGATACCCAGAGCACACACACGGGGCAGGGAGCACTCCGAGGTGTCGGGAACTTTCCCCGTTCGATGCTCGCGAAGTCTTTTCGCCACCACGCAGGGAGAGGCAAAGGTCAAAGTGGCAGACTGAAAGGGGGGGGAGGGGAGGTATCCCTTGCGTATGGGGAGTCACACATACAAACACGAACCGGCGCACACCTCACGTCAACCCACGTGCCGAAGACTTGAGCACGCACGCACAAACACAAGCACACAAAACAAATAACTTCGCGCACCGAAATAAATATATGCTTAAAAACTGTAGAAAAAATTTATGCGGGCGTATTCGACCATTAAAAAACGAACTATCAAAATATATGTGTGTAGAAATTTTTTATCAAAAGTATTAAATAATAAAATCAGATTTGTAAAACCACGGCGAAGTTTTGACGAATAACAATAAAAAAAACACGTCCGGACGGATTATTTCAAAAGAGGAGCGAGTTCACGAGCGTCCTTGCACGAATCACCAGAAGATCACCGCACGAGTGCCCTCTCCCGACGAGTGCCGCCGAGTCCTCAGAGCGGTGAAGACGGCTGCGGTGATGTGACGCCCACACACACACACGAGCGCTCCCACGCGAAATAAAAACTCTCCCACCGCACACTCTCTCCTGGAATGACAGATGTCGCACCAATGCTCCAAATTTCGCCACCTCGGTGGTCGGATGAGGACTCAATCCAATTCTTTAACCCCCAATTTCGCGGCACTCCCGTCAAAAGAAGCCGTTCCCTCGGTGCGAAGACGAAGGAACCTAATTGTTATATAATTTTCGATGCCGGAGGAAAATCCAAGTGACGACCCGGGGCGTACAAAACCTCGCCCGGTAGACAGGAAGCTATACTGCGCAACAGGAATTTCGGCACTCGTATTTCGATCGAGCATTAGATTCAGTTCAGTCACGGATGGATTTATGTCTGCTCCCGCGCATAAACAATGCAATGCCCGTTTCCGGAATGACCCCCTCCCTCCCCGTGTTGGGGGGTTCTTCCGTCGAAGAGATCCACCACCTTCCAACGCCTCCACCTCCGATGCAAGCCGAAGGAATCGGCGCGACTGGCGACTCGCGTTCCCGGCGTGCGACGAGGGCTTAGCGGAAAGGGGAGCTCTGTTGGGTCGAGCGTCTAAGCTGCTCGGCTGACTGACTTGGAGTGTCTTTCCCGGCGTGTTGGCGCGAGAAACCTTCGGAGGGGAAGTGAGTCGAGGCGGCCCTGCTTGCGCGGAGAGAGGGGCGCGGTGGGACCAGGGAGTGGGGCGACGGGGGTCGGAGTGGGGCGAGGACCTCCGAGTCGGGGCACGGCGGGGGTGTGTGTGCCTTGCATATCATATATATTCACGCATTTACATCTGAATCACTCAGTGATGTACACAGTCATCATCATTACGCATTACCCGTGGTCCTCTGCTTAGGGTAGGATGGAGCCTGGTTTCTGCAACTCTAGGCACTGCCTAACACGATGGTGAACACACTTAAATCTCATATGACACACTAAAGCGACTCATTTTTTTGGAGCCAAATGCAGTGTATCTCCCATCAAAAATCAGCATCATAATCACCAGGCATTAAAAAAACCCATTTATTTATCATCCCTGAGTGGGGAGTGAACGGAAGGAGAAGGCTGTCCGTAATCAGGCGTGCTTTCCAAAGAATAAGTGCGAGGAGGAAAAGTTTAAAATGCAGACATTGGGATATAAATTGAAGCGAGTGACGCGATCATTTAGATTTCGGTAATGAGAGATGACCCTTTGGTAAGCCCTTTTGGTCTCTGCGGAGTGTCCGCAAGTGCTCGTTCGCATGTCCCTCCTGCTCGGTGCCAGGTCTCCCTCCCACAGTCGCCTTCTCACTAGGGATATGCGCATAAAACCAGTGACCAAAATCACTTCTCTCACATTCCGTGACACATTCCCATGTGTGATATCTTGGCAGCCAACCATGCGACAATACATTACATGGTTTGTATAAAAAGGACCGGGAAAAGTTTTGGAATATAGATTTGTTTCAGATATTGCTAGAATGCCTAAAAATTCTTCAAAGTTTATCCCTTAAGTATCGACATACTTTTTCTAGCGACTTATTCACGACTCCGAGTCTCCCTGGTAAGCGAAGGGTCCTCAAGGGTACAAGCGTGAAAGTTTCTTTGACGGCACTTAGGGTTCCATGGTGGTGTCCTTCGAGGGATGGTGGATTTCACTCTTGGGAATAGGATATAATAGACTGGTGCCAAGTGGGGACTGCAAGGATGTTGGGGAATCGTCGCGACGACGTTTCAGATGGTCTTCGCTAACAGACACTGTCGACTCTGCTCTTCTTGGTCGTCCGTCCAAAGACCTTCGGGAGGACCAGTTTGGCGCAGATCTTTTGCATCGCCAAATTGTCAGTGATAATGATTTGTGCATTGTCATCTTATCAATCTGCGATCATTCACATCACTCGATGTACTCTCCACGAAGCACCTCAAGTAGGGATCGGGATACCACTGGAAAAAATCTGCCACCTCCAGGATTCGAATCTAGGCCCTCTCGGTGGGAAGCCAGTACATTAGCCATTGCGCACTATCTTTTTGAATACATAAATCCCCGCACACTTCCCTAGGATCCCACACTCATAGATCAAGCCCCGCAGCCCATACGCAGTGCGATAAGTGACGCACATCCGGCTGCACTGTGGGGGTTTATCCGGACCACGAGTAGGCCCGAACGCACGAGGACACAGTCGAACGACGGCGGCGACGAAGGCAGACACGCTTCGGGAAGGATTTTCAATAACTAAGACCTCCAGACGGGATTCCCATCATAGCAATCCTCAGTCCACAATCTCAGTATTAAATATGGACAGGAATGCATCGTTTTCTTCGAATGAAATTATATACTCATGATGACTTAAAGATGGTAACAGGAGCACTCAGAAAGTTCGGAACAAAACACATTCGCCAATGGCGGAAGTTTGGGCTTTCAAACTTACTTCGGATTTTTTTGTTTGAGGCATCAGTGATTTGAAACGCGCCGCCGTCCACTTCACAAAAATTCTGTAAAAGAACATTTAAGCGAGACAATTTGAGATTCCCTTCGTTTTCCGTTTTTGATCCCGTTACGTCTCCATCAGTGAGTCATGCTAAGCATTGCGGAAGGGATGCTTCCATTTAATTAAGTAATGTATTCACATGCATTAGGAGGCGATGCAATATTCTGCACGATCCATCCCAGAAGTAGCAGCACTGAGTCGATTACAGGAAATTTATCGCCAGGATGGATACATTCACTCAAGAGTCTTGGAAGTAGCACCCTTGTGCCTCCACGCACCACTGCAAGCGTGTTTTACACGCCTCGCACTCCTTCTGGAAGGCGGCGCCGGGAATGCTGCTAAGCTCCCTCGTCACGGCCTGTTGTAACGCTTCCACCGAACCATGGTGACGTCCATTCAGCACGGATTTGAGATGGCGGCGGAAGAGGAAGAGTTCTGGTGAGGAAATGTCTAAAAATTTTGGATCCTCACTCATTGGGTCGAGAAACTCTTGGCAGATCCGTGTGCGAGTTCTCATTTGTTATTTGTCCGAGAGCACTCGCGGCAAAAACTTCGCAGACACACCTTTCTCATGCCCACGTATTCACTCACAAGTGGATACACATTACTTTTAGGGATTCCAAGTTCATCAGAAACCATGCCAACACTTAAACTGCCCATCCCTGTCCAACAAAGCCGTCATTCTTGCAAGATTTTCGTCACTTCTTGAGGTCGAAGGGCGTCCTGAAAGTTCGGCTTCTTCAACATCTTCTCTGCCCTCCCGAAACAACTTGTACCACTCAAAAACATCCGCTCTACCCGAGGCGCTATCACTACAAGCTGCCTCAAACATGTCATGAGTCTCTTTCCCGGTTTTACCTAGTTTCACGCTACGTTTGAGGGAGTAGAGCTGTTCCAATAACCGGAACGAAACGAGGTCAAGTTTTCGAGGTTTCGCAAACAAACAATCCGCAATGGTTGGGAGCCAACTACCACCGGCCTCCAACCTTTCCTGAAACTCCCCTCCCTCGAATCCTGTCAGAGAAACCACCGCCCGCCCGTCCGTCCATCCGGGAAAACGTAAATAATACTTCTTTTTGGACCGAGATTACAAAAGATATATCGTTTTTTACCAAAAGTTTTCAGGAGTTTACGTGTAATTGGATTGAATTTCTTTACATCATGTACCACTCATTTACATGTCTACTCATGGCGATCTCATCTCCATCGACATAAATAAACCTCGATCCACCAAAAAGGTGTGTGGCAGGGGGTGCAAGCACCATGTGGGAAGGGTAAATGAAAAGTGATAAAAATATCTAGTAAAAAACTAGTGAATAACGTACAAATTTGTATACGTTCTGTACGAAGACTTATTTCAAAACAAGGGTTAATTTAAGAACCATAACCACGTATACGACAGGCCTCAACCATAAAAGGGCAAGTCATGCAGAATTGAAAAGTGAGAATGGGAAATTATACTATTACATGGGCATACAAATCATTGTCTCCCTCCCTTAAGTCACAGGCAGGGACTGGGACACTTCGCTGTAAGCATCGGACGGCGTGAGGGGCCTCCCCCCACAGAAAGAGACGAGGGAAACTCGAAGGGGGACCTTGTAAACTACAAAGCAGGGTAAGCAATGTTGTAACGAGCACTACATTCATTGAGTATTGTGGGAAGGGATTTGACAACAAAACACACAAGATTAGTCAGAGTGAATGCAATTGAGTAAAACTCATGATTCCCTCTAGGCTGTGGTTGGAAAGT